>NW_028145622.1:675000-722500 GCF_977016875.1 Pavona decussata | reverse complement strand
GCCATCTTTTCGGGCCTAAGCTCTTAGCCAATTCGAACTGAATTCAAATCCGAACGGCGTTTGGATGTTTGAATTCGATATCTTAAGATATTTAAGCTGCTGAGTGTTGGTCTTGCCGGGATTCGAGCCTGCCACCTCCACTCAGCAGTTCGGTGGGATCATGTAAACTTTATACAAAGCAAACTGATTGCAGGGCTGACACTGACACTTTCCTTTTTTTTTTTTTTTTTTTTTTTTAAGACATAAACAAACGTTTAACCTTTAGCTACTAAGAAGTATTTTCCTGTCGTAAAATGGAATTAATTTTTTTTTTAGTTTAGTACAATGAGGACTACTGTTCTACTAGTTCCCAGGACTTACTAGCCCTGTGAAGGAAATTTGGTTTGCCGAGGTAAAAAATAAATATATTTAACTTCGGCGGATTTAAACTCACGACCTCTGAGTACATCATCAGAGGTATCCTTTCGTGCTGGTGATTACGTCATAAAAATAGTTATAGTATCAGAATGTTAACATCCTCCGACATTTGTCAACAGGGAACAATAATTATTACCTCTCTTGGAGCACCTGAAGGGCATTTCAACTGTTACGTCTCTGCGGATCTGTATTTCTCTCGCTAGCGTTTTGCTGGTAATCACCACACTGTTTTGATAGATGATCGTGTCGCCATCGGTGGAAGTTTCTGTCGAGCAGCTTTTCAACGGGGTCTTCAACCAAACGTGTGTCATGTTTGAATTTCTTTCTATATCCAGAGTACATCTAACATCCAGCAGAGTGACTTTCTTATTTATCAAATCATTTGTCAGCTTCAAGTATACGACCATCTCTTCATCGCCGCACGCAACTGTAAATCCTGCATGGGAAGCAAAAGCAACCCTCAAAAATTGTAACATTTAATTTGGTTGGAAATGGAACAATTCAATGCCCCTGAAGATTATTCACGATAATTTATTCAACTGAGCACAAGAGCAAATAAAGTTATTCTTTTTATCTGCTCAACTCTATTCTACTCTACTCTACTCTACTCCACTCCACTTCATTCTTCTCTACTCTGCTCTGACCTGCTCTACTCTATTCTACTCGACTCTACTCTACTCTACTCTACTCTACTCTACTCTACTCCACTCTACTCTACTCTACTCTACTCTACTCTACTCTACTCTACTCTACTCTACTCTACTCTACTCTACTCTACTCTACTCTACTCTACTCTACTCTACTCTACTCTACTCTACTCTACTCTACTCTACTCTACTCTACTCTACTCTACTCTACTCTACTCTACTCTACTCTACTCTACCCTACCCTACCCTACCCTACTCTACTCTACTCTACTCTACTCTACACTACTCTACTCTTCTCTACTCTACTCTACTCTACTCTACTCTACTCTACTCTACTCTACTCTACTCTACTCTACTCTACTCTACTCTACTCTACTCTACTCTACTCTACTCTACTCTACTCTACTCTACTCTACTCTTCTCTACTCTACTCTACTCTACTCTACTCTACTCTACTCTACTCTACTCTACTCTACTCTACTCTATTCTTCTCTACTCTACTCTACTCTACTCTACTCTACTCTACTCTACTCTACTCTACTCTACTCTACTCTACTTTACACTACTCTACTCTACTCTACTCTACTCTACTCTATTCTTCTCTACTCTACTATACTAATTAGTGTTGTAACGTAATCAGTTAAGTTTAAGAACAAAAACTCACCCTTTGCAGCTTGCTTTACTCTTGTCCTATTTATCTTTACGGGCCCGATAGTGACAGAGTGTATTTGCTTAGGAGAAACATTCTTGCTGTCATGGCCATTGCCAGAGTCATGGACGCATCCCTTTGCGCAACGCGATTTGCTGTCATTCTTGTGGCAGGCCACAACATCACAGTGCAAGTACACCATCGCTTCCCCGTTCCAAAAACGGAACGCATTCAGTTTAAACCGTTGAACACTGCTGTTCTTATAACTATACACCAGTTTAGGATCTCCACCATTTTTGCAACTGAGGGGAGAAAAAAGCACAAAAAAAGATGACAACATAAACACAAATGGGGAAAGAAATGTGAGTTAAGGACGGTGCATATTTCTGCTACTTCGCATACGTTCTGCGCATCTTGAGATGGTTTGAGAAAGTCGGTCTTCTTAGCGGTAGTGCCTACTAAAACAGAAATATTTTTGCGCGGTTTGTAAGTACGCGGGAAAAGCAGATCTAGGCAAGGGTTGTTGAGTTCCGAAAAGAACATCAAGGGTAACCAAGCTTTTCCTAGAGATAATTAAGCTTCAATTTGGGAAAAAATACCATACATTGCTTTTCATTCTAGCAGTTTTTTTAATTATTGTTGCTTAATTATCACTAAAATATGCGTGGTTACCCCCATTTTTTTTTTGGATTTTAATAGCCCTTGCAAAGATCTGCTTTTCCAGTATTGTCATAAGCCGCGCAAAACTACCTCAGTGTTAGTAGACACCGTCGTTAATGACACATATATATTTTTTGAGTCAGTGACACAGGCTTACTCTGCTTTTATTTATTTATTTATTTATTTATGTTTTCATTTTCCGAGTATGCCTGGGTCACTGACAAACAAAATTCATCCACTATGACACATATTGGTCTGCATTTCCACCATGGAGTCGTTTAAAAGATTTTCCAAGATTACACAGTACAGGTTTAATTTCTGCTTTTATGAACACAGGCTACCTTTAGCTTCTAGGTACCGGTTGCATCGCTATTTAAAACAGAAACTCCGGTTCATTGACAAGATACAGTCAAACCTCCCTGTGCGACCACTTCTTATAAGCGACCACCTATGAGTATCCAAAACACCAAAATTTCCCTGTGAAAGCCCAATAATTGAAACCTCTCATAAACGACCACCTCTCATAAGTGACCGCGAGCACTTTACACATAATCAGACAGTCTGATTTCCATGTCCTGTGTTAATGTTCTAGGCTTCTCACAGTTTACGACGAACTTTAAGTAACAACCTTGCACTGTTTGTATTGGAACTAGAAAGATGTATGCAGTAAATTATCTTAGGAATAAGTAGATATGTACCCGTTCCCGAACGAGACCCCTCTCTGGTTCGACACTCGTAGGAGACCACCTCCCGTGAGCGACCACTAGCATCTTGGCATTTTGGGTGGTCGCTTACGGGAGGTTCGACTCCATTAATTCAGATCTACAGTGGTTGCCTTAAGAGTAACTGACTGAAGACCATAGTGTAATTAATTTTCGATAAAACCCACCGATTAACTTCCGCGCGGGTTCTCATTGTACAAAACACGGCGCGTGCGACGAGAAAAACAAGGAATCAACGTGACAGTTTTTTGTCTTAGTTGTTTAAATCCAATTACAGTTTAATGAAATCTAGTAAACTAGATAGCAAAATCTAGTAAAGTTCAAGCTAGTTTGCAGTTATTTGGCTGCAATCGCGCCATGACCATCATTGCCTTTCTTGTCTTTTCCACCCGTTAAGCCGCGTGCTTTTCAGAAATTAATGGGAGGGTTATAAAATAAATAAACCCCTTACCGGCTTGATTGAATATCGAAGTACAATGCCTGCGACTTAAAGATTGTCTTCAAAGAGGGCCGAAGTGGGAGGGATAGCTTTGACGGTTCAAGGTTTTATATCAAGGGGAAATTTCTCTCATGACTGTTCAAGTTAATATTGACTTTCGCGTTTTTTTTTTTTTAATTTTAACAATTGTGTCCTAGAGGTTGGATTTTTTAGTCAGAAACACTTTATCAATAAAGTAAATTATTAATATATTGAAACCGGAAGTTATCAGTTTACACACAAATTAAGCGAAAAAGACCATAAAGAGAGGATACTTGGAAACATGGAAACCTATTTACCAGTTAAAACGATTCTTTGAGAGCCAGAAGTCTAGGATGAGTAGCTGAAATATTGGCAGTTATATTTGAAAGACCTTGAAACCGTTTGACCGCAAAATAATAAGTGCTTTCTTTGGCGGTTGATGGTAAAAATTGCTTTTCTATGTCGTTTGACGGTTAAATTTTAGGCTGTTTGACGGTTGACGATTAACCCCATTGAACTCTCTTTTTCTGCAACCCTGGCCAATGGAGTTTAGGAACGCATTTTTTACTTAACTTTGCCTCAACAGAATCAACATTTGTCCTGTTTGTCACGCATTAATGGCATCATCCCCCTCCCCCATCCCCACCACCACCCCCTGTTCAATGCACCACCACCCCCTGTTCAATGTCGAGGATTTGCACTTCTAGATATCACACGCAAACATTTGTCTTTGATCATCAAGATTGTAAGGGGTAGGGGGCGAAGTGGCAACATGTCTAGATCGGCCTCACCGAGGCCTCCCTCCCAAACATTTTGGCCGGGATCATTGTACATGTAGATCTCTGCAAAACGTCACAGTTTTGCTGAATACTATATAACAAAATGCACTTCTGAACTTCTTAAAACTTAATCAGATATTCTAAGATGGAGGCTAACTGCGAAATTCATTTAAGGGGTTAAGGGTGGATTAAACGTTTAAGGCTTGAGGTGGGATGCTCGGTTGAGTATACATAGACCTTACCCGTTGTAGATAAATCTATAAGATTTGCCATTCTTGATGTCATTAGTAGGAGTAGCCCAGCATTTCAGAGGAAACAAAACCAATTGAAATTCGTTTGATATCACTTTGATCTCCAGGTACATTGTGTCATTTATGTGCACCCAAACAGGATAGCTCTTGTATGGATTTTGATAATGCTCCGTCTTGTACATGTCCATCGAGAAGGTAAGGTTCCCATACGCAGCTGTGGATCCATAAAATAATATTTCAGAGAAACGTTCAAGGAAAAAAATATTTAGTTCCGTATCGGCTTCTGCGGGTTGCACGTGATTGATAACTAGCATTGCCATGCCTCGTCCCATTTAAGACGGTGCCTACAAATACAGAGGTATTTTTGCACAATTTAGGACTATACGTGAAACGTAGATCTCAGCAAGGGCTATTGGAATCCAAAAAGAAAATTGGGGGTAGCCATGCATTGTTTACAGATAATCAAGCAACAATAATTTTAAAAAGTGCTAAAATACAAAGCAATGTATGGCATTTTTTCCCACATTGAAGTTGTATTATCTTTGAAGAATACACAGTTATCCCCAATTTCCTGTTTGGATACCGAGAACACTTGCTGAGATTGCTATCTTTCTCCCCATAGTTTTAAATCGCGCAAAAATATCCCTGTATTAGTAGGCACCACCCATAGCTAGGAAATTCGAGTATCTTGAGATGCGCTGAAGGCATGCGCCGTAAGGAAAGAAGGCACCGTCCTTAAACGGGGTAACGTCGTCCATCTTCATTCTTTTTTGCATCCAAGTTGTTAGTATTCTAATCAGCTTTGATATAAGCATGGGACCAGAGAATTTATGAGACCGAGCTTGTTTGAGTTGTTCTTCAAGCTACGAGGAAATAGTTTATTTAGTTATGACTACATTATTTCATAGAGAAGTACTGTCGTAAGTCTAGGCACAAATGTAAACGGTTAGCTTCTCGCTAAAGTTGTGCTCATTTCTGGCCATCATTTCAGGCCTAAACCCTTAGCCAATTCGAACTGAATTCAAATCCAAATGGCGTTTGGATGTTTGAATTCGATATCTTGATATATTTCAAGATCGATTCTGAGTGTTGATCAGGCCGGGATTCGACCCCGCCATCTTCAGCTCAGCAGTTCGGTGGGATCATGTGTACTTTAGGCACCTGTCGACCGACTCTCGGCCGACACTATCGAGCGCCACTCGGTCGACATATCGGCCGACAGTTGGTCGTCAGTCGTGAATACTCGGTCGCCGTATCGGTCGATACTCGGTCGACACGTTCTTCAATTTGGTCGACCTGCGGTCGCCACTATCGGTCGCCACTCAGTCAATACCTTGGTTGACAAGCGACCGACACATCAATCGTTACGTTGCGATCAACAGTCGGGGGCAAATCGGTGGACTGTCGGTGGCATATCGGTCGACTGTCGATGGAATAGTGATATTAGGGACCTTTCCTCCGATCCCTTCGCTGCTCTACCAAGTGAACTAAACGAAAGCATAAACTATGGTGAAGTTTCACACACATTTCGAGTGTTCATGTAAAAAAGCTTCATACAGATTCTCCTTACCTTGGCAGACGGTATGCATCCCCAGAAGAAACAGCAACAAAACTCCAATCATCTATAAGTTGTAAAAACACCAAATATTAAGGTAATGATACATTGTGAACACTAGCCGGTGACATATCTAGAACGGAGACTTCACGTAATCATAAATAGTCACATAACGTAAATAGCAGTGAAATAGACTGGGACAAATAAAATAAAACTCTTGTTTGGAGAAAGCGAATAACGACTGAAACTTGACCAAGATTCAGCTTTCTTATCTAACACCGGTTTCGGTTCTTGAGCCTAAAACTTGCGTGAATATCGAAAAGAATTCTTACTCTAATTGCTTGTTATTTAGCATAAAAATCTTTGGGAGTATGTTAAAGATATCTTGAGTTATGCAAAGTAGAAACTTTTTCATTCATCTGCGCTTTATTTTAACTGTTTTTAAACAGAAATATCTTAAAATCTGAGACACCCATGAAGCTCAATATACATTTAGAATGTTTTGCTACGAGGAAAAACCTTTTAACAGACAAGACAAAGTGTCACGTTTTATTTTGCCAGAGATATTGGTGAAAAATGCGGGAATAAACAAAATCTCCCCGTAAACATTGATTCATTATTTACTTGAAAACGCTCTTACCGATTTTATTCTAATTTCGCCTACAAGTTGTCTAGATTAAGCAGTTTAAATCCCTAAAGTTTCTTCGTTAAGTGTCTGTCTAGATTTCGATATAATGCTTAAGGAGGCTCGCAGTTGTTTTTCTGGACTTAGGGTGAAAGTTTTGAAATTACAATCTCGCAGACAAGATAAACTTCGATCTTCATACTACATCATCATTTCAACATATGATCAAAGTTAATTTTCTCATCGGTTTTTAAGCAACAGCTATTACCATAGCAACGGAAGCGCATAGCCTCTCATTTTAAGAAACGTTATTCAGGTTCAAAGTCACAGCGGGCAGCATTCGCTCCCTTAATCCCCCCGGTCTACATACTTAGGGTTAATGTGCTAACGGGGAGAATGTATTAAAACAAATCGGGATATTTTATGTTAGGCATTACTTCAATTTGTTCCCACAGCTTTTAATTTATCTTTATTAAAGTAGTGAAAGTAGATGTTCAGATCATTACTGGGGGTAAACGATATAGGCAATTCAATTCAATTCAATTCAATTCAATTTTATTCACACTTATTACAACGAAATAAAATATAATGTATAGTAAGAAAAAAAAATTAAACGTGCAAAGCAATTTATTAAGTGATTATACATTCTACGGAAGAATTGCGCAGTGAAAAAGGAGCAAGGCTTTCGTGTTGGCCACTACCTCTGTGTAGTTAAATAAAATAGGGGAAGTAGAATTTATAATACTGGTTAAAGAGCTCTGCTAGTTAAATTAGACTTAGGAGTGGAAACTACAACAGTAGACAAGGCAATGCTGAGAGTCTTTCGCGAGGGAAAAGGATACTAATAAAAGAAATACTATAAATCGTTGGATTAAAACAGAGAGGAACACATTTCTTGTATATGATGGTCTGCTACCAATAGGCTTTCCTCGCTTCAGTGATCATGGGCTGATTACCAAATTGACTAAATGGATGTGCAGTTGAAAGGTAAATAAGCTTCTTTAAGTATTGTTGTTAGGGATGTATTTTTTCACAGTACATACCTTCATGATAATATGGTTCCTCTTCTCGACAACAGAGAACAAACGGCAAAAAATAATACCGGTAGCAAGCTGCTTTAAAGGCATATTTATTTGCATATGCGTGTGCTAAATGCATCATGAATATATACTGACAGGTTATAGACAAAAAATGAACACGACTTGAAAGACGTTGCTTTCTCTGTAAAGCTTGCAATTGTATCTGGTAATCGGTCTGAAATGCATGGATTTGGTTTTTTTGCGGGAGTTAGTTTAGCTTCAAATTTTATTTTCACCAGTTAGAAAACACATTGCAGAGGTTTCAAAATTGGTAATATAATTGCAAATTACCTTAAAAACGAATTTATCAACGCAAGGCATATAACCATCCACAATCAATAGAATTGATTGGAATCTAGTTTTTATTTTCATTGGTTCAGGCGTAGACTTATTGACCTAAAACTGAGACAGTCTCTTACTTTTTCAATTCTGTCTTCGCTTCACAAAAATCTTACAATAAGGCACAGGTGCATTTAAGCAATTTATGTGACGTGTTTCTTCGAGCGTTCCATTGAAATAAACAATTTAGGTTTGGTTTCCACATAATTGTTCATTATTGACAAACATTGGAATTGCTCATGCAATATCTGTGGGATCGGAGCTTTTTTTTTTGTGCAAAGCTCTCTAAACAAATGCCTGCAGTGTACTGCTCCATTGCTGAATCCTTCCATGTGGGCGCTACGATCATAGAGTACCGTTTCGGCCATCTGGCGATTGTTGACGTTCATCAACTGTTGGCCATGTGGAGACAAGCCAAAATATTATTATAATTGACGCTGTGGTTGTGAAATTTATTGCTCTTCTAAATAAAAAGCGAAAAAGTTCAAGTAGGAATCTTTTGACTGAAGCGCGTAAACATTTCTCTATATTCGGTTATCAGCTTTCTTGGACGGTTGTCATATATGGCTGAGATGTCGCGCAACAGTTTGCACTAAGAAAGGTCCTAACAATCGAGTGCGACTTGATTGGGAGATTTCAATTTGAGGAATCGACTCAAGAAGCAGGAACTGAAAAATTAAAGGAAAGCAGCATCCAGCTGTTAAAAGTTGACGTCTGGTGTTTGACTGAACAGAAATTTCTGCTTGTGGGGAATATGTCTTGTCTTGCGTCTTATTGTTAGATGCATTATATATTTGTGCAGTTAATTGCACAGAGGCTGGAATATTTTTAACATATTATGTTATTTAACAAGCTGGTTTAATGAAGGCAATAATTTTTTTTATATTTTTTTTAAAACAAACGGCAACAAGAGAAATATGCCAAATCAACGCTATTACGTTTTTGTTTGAAAACGCGCTTTTTTATGTTTTTTTTTATGCTACATAAAATGACCAAAAACGAGATGTTGATTGATGAAAAGGGAGTAATTATAAACAGCGCTCTGAAGTGGAAACTTTTGAAAACAGGTCGAGGTCAATTGTTTCGGTGTGAACGGCATAAACAATGTGATGTCACAAACTCAATTATCATACAAGATAGCGTTAGTCGGCCGGTATTATTCGGGTGCCATTTAAGCATACGCAGAATGCAACAGAAAGGGCTGAAAAAGCATTGGAACGAAGAGGCATCTGTTCGATATCCGGTTTACATTCTCTTGTCTGGACGGTGAAACGGTGAAAACGCTAACGTGTATATAGACACGCGTGACATTAATGGATCAGGTTTCCGAAAACGCATTAGTGTGGACGGAACCATTAGTCTGTCACCGGAAGTCGACTAATCCCACCTGCGTAAGAGCTTAGCCACGTCAAGTTTTTTGAGTTCCGTATCAATGGCATGGGAGAAATGGTGACCAATGAAATATCGGAGAGACTTTCAGTGAAGTTTCCAAATTTCCAAAGAAATAACCGAGAACATAAAGCAGCCTAAGTACGATAGATAGACAGATAAATATCGATACTGCCCAACTACAATCTTGATTGGACGTAATAAAATAAGAATTTAACCCAACCCCCCCCCCCCCCCCCCCACCCACCTCCCCCCAAAAATCAATGATGAATTCTCGCACAAAGCGAAACGCACCATTTTTCTATCATTGAAATTGGGCGGGGAGTGGTGGTTTTAATTTTTCATTTCAACTGTCCAAGATTGTAGAAAGATCAACAAAGATCATCATATGATATTTCAGTGATTGACTGAGCTGAAAGGAACTATTGAATAGCCTACTAGGCTTTTTTTTCTCCAATTAGCCACTGATGGCTGAACCGGCAATTCACATAAAAAAGTCCAAGGCCAAGGTTGCCATTGACAATTGCTGGGCTATTCTCGAGTGCACCACAAAGTGTGTCAAGATTTTTCTTGACCGATCTTCCAACCGATCTGTTCAATAAGGGAACGTGTCCAAGTGTGACAACTGCTTGTGTCAGTCATTTGTTGTGTGAACGGACAACAAGTTCTTTTTATTTTTTTTCTTCTCGGCTGAGGTTGCCACAAAACTGGAAAAGTTGTTTCTAAACAAGTATCCTCGTTGAAAACTGCGAAACGAGGGAAAAAGTTCGTTATGAAAGGAAAGGTGCTTTTGTGAACGAACAGCAGTTTTCGTACGAGGAAGTAGCACATTAGGTTTTCTTTGACAAGTCTCCGTGTTTAAAACAGTAGGGTGCTAATTTTTTTAACAAGGGAATTACGGTTGTTTTTTCACCAGGCCAATTTACTAGCCGAACATTCTTTCTTGGTGGTTGTTTACTGACTGACATTAACTAGTTAAACATGGTATCTGTTTTCAATGTGCAATTTAAACGGGAATTTGAGCCGCTAAATTAAATATTTAACTTACAAAAGCGCGCAACTTTAAAAAATGGCAGCAGGTGAATTATGTTGATTCTCACTATATTTATGCCAAAAAGAAGGAGTTTCTCTCAGAGGATACGGTAAACGTCTCTACAGATGAGGAGGATGCGACGAAATGTTATCCAACGGCAAAACAACATTCATTGCCGTAAGTGCAAGGCCGTGTGGGCTTACAGCTGTTTCGACAAAGGTTGTCCAAAAAAAGCGTCAAAGCGTACGCGACAATGCCGAAAGGTAGGCTGGGAAATACCCAATAGTTTTCAATAAAAACTCAGAAGCCATATTGCCTGCCATCTCAAGTCTTCGCCGTACGGTCGAGGCATTGTGGATTCTGAGCTTTTATTGAAATTTATTGGTATTTCCCAGACTACCTTTCGGCATTGTTGCGTACGCTTTTACGCTTTTTTTGGACAACCTTTGTCGAAACAGCAGTATCCGGCAAGACCACAGTTTTGGTTTTGAGGTATTGCTGAAGTTGAAGTTTTTCTGTTTCGCAAAGTGAACCACGAGTCGAACTGAAACACGAACACGAAACTAGCGTCTAGTAAATAATATTGCCAAATTACTTGACAGGCGGCTGTCACTACCTGCAATGTGATTGGCTGCAGTATTTACCAGGGCAAGTTATACCATCTCGCGAGGTAGTATAACTCTGCTTGATTTTCCCGTCTAAAGGCGAGATAATCTGTTGTTTTCTCTCCTGAAAACAGCTTGCATTTTTAACTCGCTAAACAAAAGACGAACTGTTTTCACTGTATTTCCGGACTTTTCCGGCTTTATCTAGCTAAAATTGTCCTAGTGAAAACACAACCTACAAAGGAAAACTTTCCAAGTTTTAATAAAATACAATAAACGGGGAGAAATTCTCGTGTACTAAGGGCTGTCTTATAATCACTAAAGAAAGCGGAGCGGTCACACGGCCTGCTATCGCGTACTCAGTCCCACAACATCACGCACACCACGTTGCTGCTCGCCATTTTGAAATTCGCGAGGAATCTGGGGACGAGGTTTCAACAGCGGCCATTTTGAAATGGGATGTTTTTTTTGCAGCTGATCGACCAATTCAAACTCATACAGGTATGCGAGGATGGCTTGTATGCTATAAATTTATTCACACCCCGATCAGTATTTCGTATGAGAAGCAATGTAAAACCCCGAACACAGGGATCGATCATGATTTTCAAGCTTGGAAGGTAAATAGAATCGAAAACAGAGGTGCTGTGGCTGGACATCAGAGCTTTAATACTCGTCCTGAGTAACGATTTTTCTATTATTTTAGGGCAAGGATCTCCACCTTTGTTTTCTCGCCCGTCAAAGGTAATCCATGACAGCCTTGATTTCCGGATTCCACGAGGTGAAATTAAGCTTATTGTTATTATTATTATTATTATTATTATTATTGTTATTATTATTATTATAAAGTACAGGATGTTGCCAGTCTGTGAATTTAGTTCCTATTCACACTAGGTGCTCTTGCCATTGGCCTGTGCCCGGGCTGTGCCCTGTGCACTAAAAAGGACGTTGTTTATGACTCCTTGGTGCCCAAAGAGCAATCGTGTTCTCCTTCATCAACTTAGCACCCACAATTTGGTTTACTGTATTGTCGGGGAGCCTGAGGGAAAAATACGGGAACTGAGAACTGACAAAATCCTGTTCAGACCAGTGCCCGTGACCGGGAATGGTGCCCGAGTACCACCTTTTGAGGTAGTGCCTGTACCTTGGAATGGTCCCCCAAGTACTAAACTTGGAGGTAGTGCCTGTACCTAGGAACAGTGGCTCGAGTACTTCCCTTGGAGGTAGACAATTATACTATAGGATACAATATTGCTTGCAAGCACACATATTTGGATTATTGGTTACAATATTGTTATGGCCACTTTCGTGGCAGCTTTTAATTGCATTAAATCAGTTTGAATCAGTTCCTTCTGTGACTTCTCGTTAAATGGTTGTTAAATGGTCGTTAAATGGTTGCTCATGTTAAACATGTATTTACGAACCATTGCCTTTCTTCAGATCATGAGAAAATCAGTGTGGAGGTTGCTGAGAAGTGAACTTTTAAACCCACTTTTAAGTACTGCATTACTGACTTCCTTCAGAAGACAAATTCCTGACTGAAAATCAAACTTTTATGTTGACATTAACTTTTACGTTAACATACACTGACCTTAAAGCTACCAAAAGTTACTGAAATTTAACTTCATTTTGAGCCTTCACTCAGCACTAAAACAATAATTATTGCAACCACATTACATCATTGATGGCTAAATGTGTGAGCTAATAGGGTTAAAACTAAAGTACAAGTCCTGAGTATCCTCAAATATCATGCATCATTAAACAAGCGCTCCCTTCTTTAGCCAAATTTAAAATAAGTGTCCCACGCGAGTAGAGCCTCCTTACCCTCTCCTTTTGTCTTGGGCTCTTTTTTTTGGGAAGGGGGGGGGGGGGGGGTGCCAATATTGCTGAGACAACAAACTAAGACTTACCCAAACAGTGTTGTACATTGTGCTTATCACTAATTATTCAACATCAAAGTTGAACTGCTCTTGACTTGAACAGTACAATACATGAAACCAATTAATTCTTTTCATCTCCATCAGTCACATCATATAATTTTCAGGCCCTGTTTTTGCACAAGTGAGACACTCAGAGATCTACATTACAGTGTATATCTAGATGCGTTTGTGTTTGTTCAAGCAGCTTTGTACATGTAACATTTGATATGCCATATACAGTATGTCCAAATGTTATCAAAACTACAACATTGCACAGTATAACTGATTATCCATTTGGTCCCATTTTGTGAGGAATTAATTATTTTAATAACTTGGGTGTGTGTGTGGGGGGGGGGGGGGGGGACCACCTAGTGGTATAAATGTAAGACTATTCCAGACCAGATATGATATTTTCCCATACTTTCTTTTCTGAACTGGCTTGCATTTCACAAACTTCTGAAAAGATTTGGGGCCCAATAAATTATTTTACATCCACAAAATTAATGAGCAGAAATTCATTTTTGTGATAATTTAAAGAATTAAGGATATGAGCACCCAAGAACAAAAAAAGGAACATTTTAAGTTTCCCAAGATTAAGAAATACATTGAGTTAGTTTGTAGCGAAAAAGAACAAAACAAAAACAAAACAAAACAAAACAAATCAACAACAACAAAACCTGGCGATCTGCAGGAAGGGGATAACAAAAATACGTTTTGGTCCCAAGAGCTCTTTGGGAACTTTGAGAAATGCACACCAGGGAACTAAAATTCACACCCGTTTTCAGACCTGTAGATCAAAATGATGACTACCCTATGCATCAGAGTAGTGTTCAGCACCTGATTTCTCCTTGCAACATCCCTGCCTTAGAATAAAGGAAATAATAACCAAAGATCAAATGCATGATGCTGAAGCAAATTCTCCCAACTATAGTCTCTTAATCATTTTAGCCAGAGATCGCTTTCTTAAATTTTAACTATGTTTTATCCTGGCTACGGCTCCTCAATATTTTTGTATAGTCTCTTACCTAGATTTATCTGGTTGTTTCTTAAGCAAAACTGTGCTTTAACCCTTTGACCCCTAATTTCAAAGAACAAATTCTCCTATCTTGTACCCATACCTTTCTTATGAAAGTGCTATGGAGAAGCTATTGAAATATCAAGAAAATTCACCTTGGGTGGTCATATGCTTAATTCTCAAGGCCTTAAGGGGTTGAATAAATATTGATATTACAAGGAGAAACTTGATGCTGATCACTGGTAGGGCTTTAAGGTTTAAACGAATTAGAATAAATTATACGATCTTATAAAAGAATTAATCTACCCTTAAACGTCTTTATTACATATTCTCGTTGAATTGCAAGCTAATTGAATCTAGAAACATTGCTTCTGTCTCAGAACTTTGAGAATAGCCTGCTTTGTAGACCTGCTTATGAGCCTTAGCTTACATATATAAACTTTCTGCAGTCTGATTGATTATATTTACAATTATCTCCAATAAAGGGGTTTCTTAAGTTATTTCTCCTGACTTCACCCCACAAAACGTGTTTATGCTGCACAAGTAAAGTTTGTTAGCTACTGATTTAGTATTTTTAATCCTTTTATAATACGTTAATGAATCATCACTTGTTCCATTTGACAATCAGTGAAAGCACTTATTTGCCCTGCTGGAATCCCTAATTTAGGTGAGACGTATCTACAATGATCTTGTTATGTCTTACATCAGAAATGTCAATATGGCATGCCATTCCACTCAAGTGATCTTGTTAACTGATTTCCAATGATCTACATTGCGGCAAAGTAATTCAAACTCCGCTTCCTTTTTGATGTTGTCCAATCGCTGAATGATGTTGTCCAATCGCTGAAATAACTCGTCCGTTACTGATTTTGTGTCACATCTTGTAAGAGCTGCACTTCCCATTGTCCCCACAACGACAGTGACGGCATCATAATGTGACTTCATTCTTATGCTTCCTTGCAGTGGGGCTTTACCTTTTGTTAATTAAATAAACAAGCAAACAAACAAATCAATCAATCAATCAACCAATCAATCAATCAATCAATCAATCAATCAATCAATCAATCAATCAATCAATCAATCAATCAATCAATCAATCAATCAATCAATCAATCAAACAATCAATCAATCCATCAATCAATCAATCAACAGTCTGTTACGACTGGCAGACCTTATGATCCTTAGATTCTGGATCAAATTGAAATTTGGATATGACATTACTGGCTTTTGAGGAGAGGAGAAAACCGGAGTACCCGGAGAAAAGCCCCTCGGAGCAAGGACGATACCCACTAACAAACTCAGCCCACATATAACGTCGAGTCCGGGAATCGAGCCCAGGCCACATTAGCGGGAGGCGAGTGTTCTCACCACTGGGCCATCCCTGCTTCCCCTTCCTGTAATAAATCATTCACTTTAGGAAGTACATGCCTCTTATTCGTCATCATAATAATAATGACTTTATTAACGAGTCAAACTGCTAAAGACTGGCAGCCAATCTGTCTTTGCTTGGTATCTTGGTCCAGCGTCTTGGACCTAGGTATCGAATTAAGTGTTTTCCGTGCGTAACTGTGTTAAAACTAGGTACGGTTGATAAAGATCTTTCTGCTGTAAGTTGTAAGTGTGGCTGTTAGTCAGAAACATGTAACAAATAGTCCGCAGACACAAATGTTGTTTAACCTTATACATTTGAATACATATGTCCTGCAGTCTTCCTCCTGGAACCCTTTTTCTCTTGGAGTGACTTTGCTGTTGTTTTTACAGGCGTATTTAGCTGTGACTCTTCACCTAGCGGTGGCCTTAAAGCTTTACTGAACTTGCTCGAATGAAAGTCAGCAACCGTCGTTTTCAGATTGGATTTCTTCAAGAGTTTGCCTACTGCCTTGTCATTTCTTTCAATAAGTGTATGCTTCTTCATCTTTAAAGTGGTACTCCTTTTATTTGGAGATAGTTTCGTTTTCGTTTTAGCAGCGGCTCTTAACCTTTTCGCGACCTTGAATTTTCTTGCTTTGATTTGCTTGAATCAAATTCAGAAGCCTTCCTATTATTGAATTTGTTTTTAAAATGCCATTTCCACTTTTGTGTAAAATCTTCCAAGACGTGTACGATTTTCTTTTTTTTTTTTTTTAGATAGATACTCTTATTTAATCGTTAGTCTCCTTACCTTTTCGCTTGAAAGAAGGCGTTTGTTCTCTTGAATCAGGGTCACTGGCAGGCATTTCTTCTTCTATCACTGGCAATTTTTCTTGCATCCTACCATTGTTAAGACTAAGGCGGTAGGTTTTGTTAAGTTCAGGGAAAGGCGACTTTGTTTTTATTGTTCTCGTCTTTTTGTGCAATGGCTTTTTTCCTTTCCTTGATGTTAAGGTTTCTTTGTGCTCACTCGAGTCGAAAGTAGTTCCCTTCTCATTGGATTTCTTTGATGAGTTGTCAGTATCTGCGGCGCATGTCATTGGTGACTTTGCTCCTGTTCTTTTCCGTAAATCATAACTGATTTTATCAAAAAATGTCTCTTTTCCTTTCCTTGATGTTAAGGTTTCTTTGGGCTTACTCGAGTCGAAAGCCGTAGTGCCCATCTCATTAGATTTGTTTGATGCATTGTCAGTATCTGCAGCGCATGTCATTGGTGACTTTGCTCCTGTTCTTTTCCGTAAATCATAACTGATTTTATCAAAAAATGTCTCCTTTCCTTTCCTTGATGTTAAGGTTTCTCTGGGCTTACTCGAGTCGAAAGCCATAGTGCCCATCTCATTAGATTTGTTTGATGAGTTGTCTGTATCTGCAGCGCATGTCATTGGTGACTTTGCTCCTGTTCTTTTCCGTAAATCATAACTGATTTTATCAAAAAATGTCTCCTTTCCTTTCCTTGATGTTAAGGTTTCTCTGGGCTTACTCGAGTCGAAAGCCATAGTGCCCATCTCATTAGATTTGTTTGATGAGTTGTCTGTATCTGCAGCGCATGTCATTGGTGACTTAGCTCCTGTTCTTTGGCGTAAATTATAACTGATTTTATCAAAAAATGTCTTTCTCATTCCATTATTGTATGAACCGGGTTCGTCTGTAATGTCACAGAGTTTGTTTGGAATGACAGAGCTCTTTGCACTGCTCAGTACATCATTTAACTGGGAGATGAATAAATTCATGAATAGTACTGTAAGACTAAGGAGAATCGAAGCGGCAAATATTCTACCAAATGTCCTGTTTGTGTCCGATAGCTCTTCAATAGGCCTTTGCTTGACCTTCCCTAAAATCAGCTCTAGCTGAAAGTATGTCGCCTTCAAGATCGATGAATATCTAGCCGTTCCCGTACTAAAGACCAGAATTCCAAAGTGCATGAAAGCCACAAAACTAATCACAAAAACCATTAGAAAAGACGGAAGAGAGATTGACCATGCTTTGAGTGTAACTGAGAAGATAGCAACTTGTTTGTTGTACCGAACGAACCTCAACAGCTTTATGGTTATGAGAAAAATTAAAAAACCTAAAACGCCATTTTCAGCTTCTCCCCATACAATAACTTCTTGAAAATTAACGTTCGCAAAGACATTTTGTCTCAGTTTTGTAATTTTCAAGATGGCTACAGATGATCGCATCACATTAAGCACAACAGCTAGAACAGAGAAAACTAGTAGAAGGACTTCAATCCAGTTCCATAAAACCTTGAAGAATGACCGTGGTTGCTTATATATGTTGTAGCATACTCTCCCCATGAAGAGTAACACAAAAACATTGAAAAATGTGAAGCAAAGAATGTAAAATTGGTGTAAACCTTTTTCCTTGGAATAAAGGGATATGGTTTCAATCCGCTCAAATAGCGCTTTCAGTCCTGAGGGCTGAAGTTCGTAGAAATAATTTGCAACAACGAGGAGATTTGTAGATGGATTAAATGTAGAGAACTCAAGTATCAGGGAACGTGATTGCTGGTCCAACCATCCATGTCTCTGCAGTGTCTTCATTACTTCAAGTGTTTCATTTTTCTCATAACCAAGATCGGCTACGTATCCTCCTCCCGGATAAAGAGAAAACTGTCCCCACTTTGGCACTACGTCGCTTTCTTCCGGCCTTTGATATCGCCATGGCTTCGGGCAAAGGTTGTTTAATTCTTCTTTCTTGGTAAAATTGTCCACAGGGATCCACCCTGGCTTGTAAAAAGGTGTCGTCTCTTCCTTTTCTTTCGAATAGGCGTAATAACAAGGAGAGAAAGCTCTCTCCTCGACCAATGCATTGCAAGGCCCTAAAATAAAAGTTGAACCATCAATGTTTTGCCCTGGCTGAAAGAACGCAGTTTAGCTGCCCACTTGAAATATATTCCTTAGATAAGATTAGATAATTTATTTCATGTCAAATACCCAGGGGGTGGTCTCCCAGTCCCTTGAGCCACAGGCTCATGATAAAAGTGTTTGACAATATAATAGAAAGCTAGTTATCGTCAATAACTACTTCCTTGAGATTATAATTGATTTAAGGTTACTGGGTTGTACTCAGAGAATGCGTTTGCTTTGTGGGCAAATTGTAGGGAACAACGTTTCTAGTAGAGTCCTAACTTTGATGGCTGGCAAAACTTTGAGAAACCGTAATTAACATAAAAGGGACCATACCGTAGTGCACATGCGCTTGAAGGAGTCGGAATTTGGATAGGAAATAAATAAATAAATAAATAAATAAATAAATAAATAAATAAATAAATAAATAAATAAATAAAAATAAACAAACAAACGAAACTGTGTACACTGAGAGCCGTCAATGCTTACTTTCTTGAATTCTTTCCCATTATTATCAGTATCTTACTTATGTTCTTCCAGGTCTCATGCAATATTCTATTTCAGTTAACACAAAAGGAGCAACAAGAAAACCAAACCCAGCATATCCAACGGTAGAAATTCTGTTGAGACTTTCCTTAGTTACTGGTTTATCAGGTGTGCAAACACCGGGAAACAAGGGAAAACGGACGATTGTTTTTAATGTTTTGAGGTGTTTAGAGGCCCGAGGTTTTTACGTTACTTTTTAAAAGAAAGTTCTGAGTGGAGGGAATTAAATAAAGCTAAAGAATCTTTGTGTCTTTTTTACGAAAATCCATTACTAACGAGCGGCAATTGTCATTGTATATTATGGTTGAACTAAACTGCACAGCGCACACAGTAATTAATTTCAAGATGCGTCAAATGAGTCCCACTTTGTTCGGGGTTTCTTTCAAAGCAGAACCAATTTAACATTTCTGTATCATGAGTGAGGGAGGGAGGGGCGAAAGGAGAAAGCTACTAGAAAGTGATTGTAGCAAACTTAATTTAAAATTTAAAGGAGAATTTAAGGTGATTAAATAGTCCGGACGGCAAATTTGAAGTAACAGCAACTGAAAGAGACACTGAAATGTTTGTTTTTCATTTTACGTTAATGAACAATACATACGTCTGTGTGTTTGCATTAAATAATTTATATTTGATTACATTAATTTATATTTTATTATATATGGGAAAACTCTAAAATACGCGAAATCGTTATTTCTACTGGGCGTCATACGAAAATTAAAAGGGTGGTGAAAATCTACACTTCTTACTAGATTTGGAATTTTGCTCATCTGAATTCAAACTATCATTGCCAACTAACCAGGTTTGTTATCAGTTATAATTAATAAGTTAAACATAGACAACTTCAACGTTAATTTCGTAATTTGAGTTTGTTTTTAATTTAAATTGTGTATAAAATTTTGAATCCAAACAACAATCAATCCAGAAAATGTCAGCGATCGATTGATAAGCTAGCCCTCAAAAGTTGACACCCATGCGATACAATCAGCCATCCAACCAACTTTTGAACCAATCAATTGACTTAACTTAAGGACCGTGCCACCTTTTTCTATTTCGCATTCGTTCTGCGCATCTCAGGATGGTCCAAAACACCATTCCCAGTAAGAAATCAGTCATGCAGCAATTAGAAGATTTTAGTAAAAGCTATTGACATCCAAAAAGAAAATTGAGGGTAACCACGCAATTTTGAGCGATAAATAAGCGTTAATCAAAAAAGAAAAATAGAATTATTTTCGCTTAATTATCTCATTAAATGCGTGACTACCCTCAATTTGTCTTTTTGGATTTCAATTAGTCTTAAACCGCGCAAAAATGCCTCTATATTAAGAGACACCGTTCTTAAACAGGAAATTCCGGTATAAAAGGGGCCTGGCCTGGCCATTCTCACCTTCAGTTGTCAATCAACAATCAGAGCGTAAACAACTGTAAAACAACATGTGTCTTTTTCTACGTCCCGTTATTGGTAAAATTGGCTTTTTTTTTAGAAGAAACCCTGTTAAACAAATTAGACCTTCGTATATTATATTTGCTGCGGCGATATTATGCAATTTTGAAGCATATTTTGTCAGAGAAAGTTTGAGACAACAAGTTGCCACGACGGAACGTCGCCTAAATTTGCATATCACGCCTGCAAAGGTGTGAAACGAAGAATGGGCTTGTTGCTTTATAGCGGAACTTCTTGTTTAAGATATGACATAAAATACTACTTACTAGGTTTAACCCTTAGTTGTCTAACACGTGGCATTCCAACAACGACAGAACACTTGTCGCCGATATAGTTTCTATGATCTGAGAGCCCATTGTACCAAACTTCACCATAAATGGCGGGAACAAAAACATTGATTGACCAGTTCCAGTAAAGAGTGTTGTTAAACACCTGGAATCAATAAAAAGCATAGAATGGTAAACAATCGTATTGCATGACCATTCAACATTGACCTTGAACCACAACCTAACACATCCACTAAGCATAGTCCGCCCCCACCCCACACGCACACAACTGGTGTTAAAAATAATGATGGAATCATATGGAGTTCATAAAATGAAAAGAAGTATTGTAAAGTAGTTTCTGACCAGGTATGTTTCTAAGTACAACTATTGGTGTCTGCAATAATATTATATCTGACTGATTCTGAATAAAAATGAAAAAGCCTGTCGATGTTTATTGGAAGATCCACCGTTAAACTATCGTTTACCTTATTAAGCCCTGGTAGGCCGTCGCGGATTGATTTAGTCATTAAGTACCGATGATTATTTCTGTTTCCGTAACATAACACCATCACAAGGAGTACGAAGCTGCAGTAAACAAAAAATTCCACAAAGATTTGTGAAAAATTATGTTTTGTAGCCTGGCGTTTTCGCATTCTTTCAATGTTGGAACTTTCCAGCTGCCATAACCTTTCTCTAGTTGGCATTTGACAAGATTCTACAGGAGTTGATAAGACATCAACCTGTCCTTTCTTCCTTCTCTTAATGGCTGCCAGAAACACAGCGCCAAGGAAAACCTTAACAGGTTCTTTCACTAGGATATCTTGAAAGATGGAGATCACCATTGATGACAGCCACTGTTCAGATACACTTTTGTGCCAGATAAGGCTGTAAAAGATTGTTAATGTTGTTGAAACAGCGCAGGTACAGAAACACAGAAACCAAGCAACATGAATCTGCCATTTTGACGCAGGTATGGTGCACGTTTGTAGGTGAGGCTTTCTCGAATTCCCTTTATGGAACAAATATGCAATGAAAATGTTAATTGGCGCAACGATAAGGGCGCTTTCAATTCCAATGACAACTGTCCTCCAGGAAAATTTCAGCACGCCAACTTGGATTTCTTGTGTGTATTTTCCGTCAAGTTTGTAAAACATGGCATTGGCGAGCATGCCTGAAAGCAGCATTGAAAGACAACATGTTGATCGCTGTCTTCTTGAAAACTTCACTCTTGGTAGCTTTGCGAAAACGGACATCCAGATATGTTTTTCTACAAGACCTTTCCACCAGCGTTTGAACACGTTTGTGGTGAACTCCGACTTATCTGTTGAATATTTCAGCATCCGCTCTATTTTTCCATCACCTCTCTCAAGAGCTAACCACTGGTTGTTTGAAAAGGACCACGAATGGGATGTCTGTACATCCTGAATGACTATATCTTCAAGAAACCATGATGGACGTATCCCAGTGTTGCTGTGTCCAATTCGCACACCATGCAAGAAACCCAGAGGCTTTTGAACAGCGATGACAAAAACATCTGAACTTCCACGACAGAAGAGTGTGCTATCCGAATCTTCTCGGCTGCTTAAATATAAAATACCTGTGCTTTCTTCAGAGCCATAAATTTGCATGGCAATACTTGCTGTTGTTCCAGCATTCCTCCAGATGCCCGTTGTTATGGTTATCATGTATTCGTACATGCTGTTTGATGTGTGGGGAAGTTCTCTCTCTTGAAATTCCTGAAAGTAAGATGGTTGATTATTATAAAAAGATTCTTGAGGCAGTTGGTTCTAATAATGATAACCGAGAAAAAGTTAAAAAAAAAATAGAGGTAAGGCAACAAACATATTTGGATTCAGATGTTGTGTAACGAGTGGGGAGAAAAGCTTAATAAAACATGTGACAGCTAGTTTTTGTCAGCAAACTTTATATTGTACACCATAATCTCGTCCCGAATGGTTCTTTGAAGCCCAAATTGGTCGTTGGTAAAAGCTCAGCAAAATGTCAAACGAAATCCTACAACATGGGGTATTCCCAGGGTGTCACCAATGCAAGTGCTACCCCTCCCGAAAGGGCTTTCTTCTGGGTTAAAGATACAAAATTAAGTAAAGGTAAGTAAGTTACTAAAGGGTATAATTCGTATATCTTACCACCCTAGCAGCATCTTTTCTATCCGCTTTTCTGACGATAATAAGCACAACAAAATAGGTAGAAAAAACCACCGCTATGGTCACAATGACGGCTACGTTTCCAGTTTCCCCTAGTCTTTTAAATTCTACGAAAACCTCATCGAGATCAATTGGATTAGGCTTGACCAGAAGGCTTCCTCCAAATGAAGTCAAGTGGTTACAGGAACAGTTGACAAACCCATTTATAGTTGCAGAAGCCACCTGTGAAAAGGCGAGAGTGTCATTTGTTAGGTATTCGTTTATGGACAATTCATTGCCCAACAAATTAAGAAGGCGAGAACACAAAGCGGAAAACAGGAGAATAGAACTGGGAGCGATCTCTAGGAATCACTTGACAAATCCTTTTTGCATTCAAAAATGAGATATGTGTTTTCAGTTTTACCAACTCCGCAAGAGTTTAAAACAACTTAATAGTATTATATATAATTTTCTGTGTTATTGAATTACCTTATAACTCTTGCAAAATTGCATATGTGGCAAAGTCGAAAACAAGATAAAATTCCAGAATGTGAAGTTTTCTTAAAACAAGTAGAAAAGTAGTAAATATATTGTTGTTAAAAACGAGTCACAGAAAAAATGTCAGGCTAAGTGGTCATTAGATAGATGGCACTTATATATAATAAATAATAATTTACAAATATAATTATAGTAATTGTATACAAATATAAATGTGATTTATAATTAATAATAGCTCACAAATGTAAATAGAGTATACTGAGAGTCCTGTATACACTTCTTTATTTTCAAAATGGCAATAAAATATGTGAAAAAAGAAAAAGGAATCAGTTGACAAAGGCAAGTGGGAAAGCTAAGTATGGTGGAGTGCAAACCTCTGGAAACTAATATTGGCACCCAGTTACCGCGCACCGAAATGAAACTCAGAGTCAGAGTCAACATGAATTAAACTTAAAACAACTTTATTTGCATAGCAATCGGTAAAGAAGAAATGCAAACAGGGTGCCAACAAGAAGGAACCGAATCTTCATATGGAGCTGAACCCCTAAAAATGTCAACAACATGCAGCCCGCGGGTTAGGATGCAGACTTAATGGAGGCTTGCAGTTTGTCTGACACTGAAGTGGATCTCCTCAAATCGGCATTTCTCGTAGAAGGCATGCTTGGATTTCCGGCATACTATACCACCTTTTCAACAGATGATCCAGTTATATTTTATCACTGGTCCACAAGTGACAGCTGTCACCATAGCAATAGCAATGCAAGGAATTGGTTTCTTGATAGACTCCCACGAGGTGACTTTTTCACTTAATCATGAATAAGCTAACAATTGGGTTGGGGGAGGGTTCCAAGCCCCTGAAACTAAGATTAGGGCCTAGTATGTACACGTGCAATGAAATCCCAATATATCCAAATCAAACATAACAACAACTTCCAGTTCTGAACAGGCGTTAAACTAGTTGAGAGGTTCTATGCTGACATCTTGCAAGTTTTAAAATCATTTAAACAATGTTTGAAAGTAATAATGGATCAGATAATTAACTCTACAGTGTATGTTTTAGTGCTAAGTGGACCTCAAGACACTTACGACTTTCATGAAGGCAATATCAATACATAACTCCTAAAAAGGTGTTGAATATACTTTTTTGAACAAAAACCACCAGAAATATAGATATAGGTTTACCTGTGCATTGCCATACCTCTCAAGTTTGCGCTATTACTGCCACTTCCACTGTTACGTGCATAGCAGAGAATCATAATGTTTCGACATGCCATTTTTCGACATGCTGGATAAACATATGAGAAACCGTTTTGACTATAAAGCCGGAAAAGTTTCCACTTGTTGGCAAAAAAAACCCCGATAAATTAGTTATAGCTACTGACCTAAAATGGCTGGTAAATGAGTTAACTTGTCAACTTTACACGCATCCCGGGAAAATTCAACCTTAAATAAATCAGTTGTGCTAGCTTATATTTAAGACACAGGCCTGGTTAGATGGCATGTCGAAAGATAACACGTCGAAAGTTAATCCGCTGTACGCGTAACAATGCTAATGGATGTAAACTATCGAAAATGAGATGTGATGTGTTGACTTACCTGACATCCTTCTGTTGTCCACATCTGTTGTTCCTCTGACCAATAAACACAACTCGCCAGGGCCGTGCGCATTGTGTAGTTATGATCAGTGCTTGGGTCATATTGTGGCAGGACAATCACTGTTACATTCTCACCATTAGGTGAAGAAGGAGGAGGGGCCTTCACCTCAACACAGGATCGCTTTTGTCTTCCTTGTTCAAAACACGATCGTTTCTGCCTTTTTTTAGGTTTTACAATGCTCTTATACCGCTGAACCTCAACGTAATACTTTCCACGTTTCTGGGCAAATACTTGAATTGGGCCGTTTCTGTTTGTAGAGCAAACGCTTTGCCACTCAATCTTTCCTTGCACCCGTTGCCAAATACACCAACCTGTACTGGATACAGTTCCATTAGCATCGTGTTCAAGGAAGGTTGGTCGATAGCCAAATCTGATGAAAATCGTCAAGTTCATAGCTGCATCCGCTGGTGTTATTTCAAGTTGAATTAACGTATTTTCATAATCAACATTTATCTCATGAAAACGAGAAGCATTCTTCTTTATGAAAAAATTCGTCGACGGGTCTTCCGACGTGATGCTTGTGTTCTTTAAAGGAATTTTCATAGAGATGTCACTGGATGGCAATACCCTTATGGGCTTTTGTTTGTCATCTCTGAGTTCCAGACTTAAAACATTGGAATGAACCCTTTCACTTGTGCTGCTCCAGATAAAAGGGTTGAATCGCGTTGCTAACATCTGGAGTAATGAAAAAGCAACTGTTTTATTGATGTGATACCGCACTTGTTATTCTAAATCCTATTAATGAAAACCTTTTGGGATACATAACTAACCAGTCAACTTTTCGTTTTTATCTTTTAAACTTGGTTAATGATAACCATGGAAATTTCTTCTTTTCTTGGAGATTGAAGTCATGAGGCAATCTTAATGAAATTAAAGGCGATAAGAATTCCTTAAAGTGTAGGTAGTCCATACTGGAAACCAATCTTAACAACAAAACGTATTTTTGACAGTAGGTGCCATAGGGGCTGTAGGATGAGAAGATCTGTATGTTTATAACTGACCACGCCATTCGTGAATGGATGAATAAATGCGGAATGGCTACCAAGTACACTAGAATGCGAATGCGTATTAATTGAACTGATCAGGTAAGCTATGTTTAGTTGAAATGGCAATTCTATACAATGTGATTGACCAATCTCCAAACTTTTGTGTGTACATGGTATTAAAGATCAAGATTGCATTTTCGTCAATCCTAAAGCCTCTCACGTCAAATGTTTAGGTGTCGCTGTATGTATTCTCGTTACAAAAAACACGCAGTTGATCGCATCCCAAAAATCACGTGAGTAGTGAGATTGCACTATCTCGGTCTTTCCTGTACTTAACCGGATTGTTTCAATGACCTCAGTCTTTAATCACCGCTTCGAGTCATAATATTCTCAATCAGGCCTGCTTCAGTCCAAACAACTTATGCATCAGTCAATTCCAGCTGTGCTCATCCCCCCGGGCAATAGTGGGGCATTTTACCACACTGTCTATCCCGGGGGTCGGGCATTAGTCTTCCACCCAATTACCCCCGGGCATTTGACCGTCTCACTTTTTTTCACCCTACAGCATTGTCGCTTCCTTAATGACAAATTCATCGGCAAATACAGTAAGTTTCTTATTGAATACGTCTAGATAGGACATAAAATGGGACGCTAGAGCTGTAGAATGACCTATTTTTGCACTAACTACGGGAAACAAGACCCAGCTAGGGCTTAATTTGGCCTGAATTAGCTTAGAATGTACTGAAAGTAAGCCGAGAAAAAAAGAAAATAAAACATTTTTGACATGTTTGAGCCACCACCCCGGGGCATTTGAACAACTACTTTGTCCCGGCGGTGGGGCATTTGCCAGTTTATTTTCAAAAAATCCTAATTCCCGGGGGTCGGCCGAGGGGGGGGGGGGGGGGATGGGCATTGTTGGAATTGACTGATGCATTATGATTTCAGAGAAACAGGCGTCTTCGATGTGCAGTAAATGCTATTAGTAATATTGTGATTCATTCAAATCATCCCTACTGATTGCTAATGTAATTCACAAAGGTTGTCGCTGTTGTTGTTGTTGTTTTTTTAACTCTCATCTTCGCTACCCATTCATTTCAGTCTGACCACAGGTCACCCTCGTTCTCGGAATTTAAAATATTTGAAAATCCTCAAATTAGCCAATCAAACCATTTTGGAGCTAAGCAGTGGAAGCTTTCTGTCATGGTCTGAAAATATGAACGATTCGGAAAAGAAAACTGAGAAATTTGATACCAATTTTAAATTTGTTACATGAAGTGTATACACTAAGAATAGCTGCAAAAATGAACTGCATGAATGTAACAATAGTCAACGATGATTTTACCTGCATGTCAACAAAACTAGTATTGTCCTCTTCAAAACCAGCCGTTAAATTTAAGTGTCCATAGGCATTTCCAATCTGAAATTCGGCCAGTTTAGAGGATGTTTGTCTTCTTACAGTGAGCAACGTGTCAGCGACCTGGATCGATGTCATTTCGTCAAGACTCAGTTCAAGTAGTGCATTGCTTAGGTTGGTGACAACGTGCATGGATCGTTCTACCAAATCAGTACCCTAAGGGAGAAAATAAACTTCCGGGATAAGCACTGGAGACTATATGTATTCACCCTTATCAATATGGGAGGTTAAAATGGATCTACACATTCAATATCGTGACCGGAACACCAATTCCTTTTTAAGGTTCAGTTTATTTGCCCTGAAAGGCACATTCAGAAATTTGGTTCACAAATGCTTTTTCTGAGAGGCAAAACAAGGACAAAATGACGTGCTGTTCTTGTTGACTGTCAATGGTCATTGCCTTGATACTATGATAGTGAAAGCGCGGTGAGTTCATTTTGTGACAATCGGCAAGTTTTTTTTTTTTTTCGTGCTTATGCACACGGTTCTCAAGAGAAGGGAATGTTTTTGCTGTGAGTAGTTGTCTTTTCCAGAAGCGGGATTTTGACTTGGTTAACTTATTTCATAATCATGGAAATTTTTTCAATCATGTTTTGACGTTAGTGAATGAATGCAAGTGACTTTGAAATTAATTATGACATATTTTTCAAAGAGTAACCATCTCGGATTTCTTCAAATTGAAAACATAAACTTTAGAGTTCCAACAAAATTGACCGGACATTAGAGATTCGAGTGCTGACGTTTCGAGCGTTAGCGCTTCGCCAGGGCGAATCAAGGAATTGCGTGATTTTTGTGTTTATATAGTGAGCAGTGGAGGTATGCTATTGGCGGGAATATGGTAACTGGAAAACAAGAATATATTAGTCCAATCATGAAAAAGATCTGTTGATTCCGTAGGGATTGAGAGTGCCGATTTGGAAGAGGAATTTTTGTTCTAAAGTTTTGCGGGTTTCTGTGTTACCATGATGAAGAGAAATACCACAGGTCTTGGGGCAGTCCTCAAGGAGAATGGCCAGCTAGTGTATTATACCTCAAGAGCTCTCACTAATGGAGAAAGAGCCTCTTGCAGTTCTGTGTTCTTGCCACAAATTGACCATTGAATATTATGCTATTGAGATCGGATCCAACTATGTACAGCGGCAGGCGGTAATCAGGAAACCAATACGTCAATCCTCAAAGCAATTACAGACAATGAAAATGGCCCAACAAGTCATTTGTCTCCAACAAATATACAAAGACAATTTACACAACCCGCGTATAGCATTAGCTTATCTGGGCTACAATATTGCTACAACATCGGCAATACAATGTAGGACTGTGACATGCAGTTGTAAGCGAAACGCATAGCTATAAGGTGCAATAATTAGTAATAAACAAAAACCAAAGCCCGTTGAATATTCTAGACCGCAGCCTACCATCAAACCACTGGAGAGGTTTAGGGACGGTGCTAGGGAACCCGGAACGTTTTATAAAAGAGACTAGGACTGAAAACATTTTGGATTTTAAGTAACACTTGAAGAAGATAATGTGGAAGTAAAGGATGCAGTATTCACATCATTATTATTATTATTATTATTATTATTATTATTATTATTATTATTATTATTATGCAGTTAATAAACGTATGGATGCTAAAATAGAACCACATAGGGCGCGCAGCGTAACCTATAAAAAGAAAACTGCTGAGTTAAAAAAAATAAAATTAGCGAAAAAATATAAAAATCTCATAAAATATAAAAGTTCTCTAATACCAAAACTATATTGAGCTTCTACGCCTTTCCTAAAGGAAAGTCAATTAACGGTAGCTTTGAAAGTTCTCACTATGTTGAGAGAACTCGAGATGGTAGCCTTCTGCATCCCTCTTAATACGTCATAACCCATGCTGCCAAAAAGCTTTCTCATTGTCAGGTCTACATCCCTTGACCATCCCCCAAGCACGTCAATGATGATGTTACATTGTTCAACGTCATAGCCAGGGTACAGCTTCTCCAGCTCGAATCGCAGTGGCCCGTACTTGACCGTTTTCTCCTTGGACTTCTTTTTCCGATGCTCCAGCCACGAACAGGACATCTCCAAAGCCCACACCTTCTTATTCTTGTGGTCCACAAATCGAACGTCCACTCTGTTAGCTGGTATGTTTAGCATAAACTGGAGCATCCCGGCAAAACGCTAATGCCTCAGATGACTCATAGACTGGTTTGGGCACTGCACACGAGTACCAGGGAGGAACTGATCCTCAGATCCCTCGTCATCTCGAAAAAGAGGACTTTCATTGCTGCGAGGTATCTTTCTAGGTACTTAGACTGGGCCAGAGCAGAACAACTCGCTAGCACATGCGCAAGCGTCTCAGGAGATTTCCCACAGTCTACACGTGACGTCGCCCTGTTCTGCACCTGTTTTGTGGACTGTGTAAACCTTAGTGGGCGTAAGCTGCTCGTACAACTCCATTACTCCAGCGATGGTATGGGTAGGAGCACAGGTCCAATCACGCAACCAAGCATCCACTCTGATTTAGCTCGCTATCCTACCACCTAACCTGCAAAAACCGTCCATGCCACTTCTCCTCTTTGATCTTCTCTTTCAGCTTCTCCATATCTACCTTCTTGAGATGTTCTTTCACCTTTGGCCCCTGAATCTTCGTCTCAGAATCGCTCACAGACCAGCACGACTGTTGAGGGTACTCCAAAGACAGGATCATGCCCAGTTCCTCGGCAAACTTATGCGCTTCCTTTATCAGTGAAGTGTGTCCCTTCTCTACCACCCTCTCTTCGAACTGTTGCACTGCCCTCCTAGAGGGATCCGTGTTCTGACAGAGCTTTATTGCTGCCTTGATCTTGGTCAACTTGTATTCGCGCTCAACCGAGCGCAAGCCACGCCCTCCTTTCTCTCTTGCCAAATACATTATCGCCATCCAGCTTAAGGGATGCTTCCCGCCGTTTTCACAGATGATCTTTCTAGCCTCTCTGTCGATAACTCACAGTTCTGTGATTGGCCAGTGTTGAGTCCACATCAGATAGGTTAGGACTGGCATTGCGTACTGGTTGCTGGCTCTTACTCGGTTAATATCTGACAGAGGACTGGACCATATCACCGATAACCTTTTCAGATACACCTTGGCTGCGCACTCAAGGGCCAGCTTTTCATCTTGTGTCACTGTTTCTTAAACTCCTAAGAACTTATAACTGGTCCCAGGCTTAAGACTCTCAACCACTGATGACTGGTCCAGCTTCGTCCTCACCTTATTTTGCACTTGGTTGCCCCTCTTGACGTGAAGGACATTGCATTTCTTAGGGTTCCAATGTAAACCCATATCCTGCATGGCGTTGCTAGCAGACCTCAAAACTCTGTTCAGCTTGGCCTCAGTCGATGCGAACGCCTTAAGATCGTCTATATATAACAGGTGGGTTACCTTTGCTCTTATAGGCTTTGAAAGCCTATATCCTTCGGTAGCACCTAGTAACCAGACTACTGGGTTTAGGGGCAAGGTAAAGAGGCGCGGACAGAGGGCATCGCCTTGAGGTAACCCCTTGAGAAACCGGATCGAACAGGAGAACTCAGGTATCTGCTTCCTGACAGCAACCATCTTGGTATTCCAGCAAGCGGCAAGATGACTAATCGTTCCACATAACCACTTAGGAAAGCGATGGATCCTCATAACTTTAGCCAACCAGGTATGGTCGACCGAATCATAGGCTTTCCTAACGTCTACCCAGGCCATGCTAAGGTTTCTCTTACCCATGTGACAGTCAAGAGTCACCATTTTGTCTATCAATAGATTGTCTGTCGTGCCGCTACAGCCAGCTCTGGCGCCTCTCTGTTGTCCCTCCATTAGATCGAATTCTTTCAGGTGACTATCCATAGCGATAGTCACCTTATTATTATTATTATTACTATTATTATTATTATTATTATTATTATTATTATTATTATTTTTATTATTATTAGCGATGATAGATCATATGATTTTTTATTACGAACAAGAATACTATTTTAACTTGATGAGATCTTTTTTTTTCCTTTTTCTTCCAAAAAATTGTGCTTGAACTCCCCCCTGATAGTCTCTTTTTTTAATCGACGAGAATTGTAAATAGGTTTTAATAGCTCTTTTTTCTACTTTTAACTTGTAAATAACAATTTGCTTGGAATATTTTATTATTATTATTATTATTATTATTATTATTATTATTATTATTATTATTATTATTATTACTAAATACTACAACTACCATTGTATAATGTAATTTCAGCGATTTGATTGGCTTGGCGGTTATGGTATATGCATGAGTCATTATACCATGACCAAGGAAAAGCGACCATTCAATTGTATTTTGGTTATTCTCTCAAAGCGAGATCAGAAATATTAAGCAACATTTGTTGATTGTTTTCAATTAATAAAACAATTATTCCACTATCTCTTGGGATATAAGATGATTATAGCCAACGAGGTGCGCTATATCATATCCAACGCGCGTTGGTGGAATAATTGTTAATTATCCACATGCGAATGTAAACCACTAAGCATTGTGGGTCTGGTTGTCACCGACCAGGGTGAGTGTGTAGTTGTTTGTTGAGTAAGTCGAGCTGATATGCTGCGCCATCCACCCCGCAAACAGTACAAGGTTGCGTTTGAATAACACTGAGAACTTTAAAATAAATAAATAAATTGATAAACCTTATGCATTGCTGCAAACGATTGCACTCTACTTGCCTGATCCTTGGTTAAATCCACTGAAGCAAGCACCGCTCCAGCTTTAAGCATGTTGTTTAAGCAAAAGCCCAAGTTTTCTGCAGAGTTTGTTATCAGCGGTATATCCTTTGTATGCTTTGCTTTGGCCTTAGACATCAGAAGTGACGTCATCGAGTCCACATTATGCAGCGAAATAGCCTGAGAAGAATAAAGATACTAAATTAGATGCTATTAATTTGGTAAATTAGTGCAAATTTAAGCAGTCAAAAGGTACTTCCAATTTGTCAGAATCCATTGAACCAAGGTATGCGCTGTGATTCGGCATTATTTTTTTTTTCTTTCGGCGTTAGTACAACTCAGTAATTTAATGACCTTGTCAGAGCAAAGTTGCTCCCCCCAAAGAGCCAAGACAAAACAACAACAACCAACATCCACCTTTAATAATAACGAAGATAGAGTAGTAAAAAGGGTAACACACACACACACACATCCTATCTGTCAGAAACACTTGAAGCGAGTTATGCGCTGTGATAAGGCTTTGCCCTTTTTATTTTATTTATTTATTTTTGTGTGTTTGTGTGTGGTGTAAAGCGAATACAAAGCGGTAACCTACACGAAATCGCAAAATACAATCTGGTAAAAAAGTAACTTTGCAATTAGTACTCACCAAATATTTATTAGATACAGTGTCTGCATCTTGTGTGGCAAAGGCAATTACATGGGAAATTTGCATCAGTTCTGAAATGTTTTTGACATCAAACAAACTGAATTTTTTCAGTACAAAGTCGTTGATCTGTAAAAATACAAATGTAAGTAAATAGGTCTGATTTTAATCGAGGAGTAGAAACGTAAATTATCCGGCGGTATGTCTACACTCCAGACAGCCGCTTTCCAGGAGATGAGGTAGACTGCCCTGGGGAAAAGGAGGGGGGGGGGGGTAGTACGCAGTATTAGGTTTAATTAGGTGTTAACATTAAACTTCAACGATGTCACAATTCATCTTTTGTAAGTTATCATCTAATATTGTTTCCCAATCACTTTGAGTAATGATCCGAGCTGCTCGATTATATGCAGTTTATCCAGTCTATCAGAAAGGCCTTTGCTTCAGCCGACCCAAACGGGTCAAATAAAGAAAGAATTAAAGATATATAGATAACGAGCAACGTTTCTATAGGGGACAAAAGGTGGTCAATGTGGATCGACCAGGAGAGATTCTCGTCAATTTAAATTCCTAGAGATTTGCTAGTCTTAACTTTCTGTATCGGATCATCAACCATTTTGATTTTGAAAGGAAACATTAGTTGGGCAGCTTTCGAACTAGAACAAACTAATAAAAAAAAAAAAAACTCAGCCATTTAACTTTATCTGCAAATCATGAAAGCAAGATGCCGTTCAGACTGTTAAATTTATATCATCGAAAAACACACGCGATTTCGAACTTCTTACAGAAAAAGGAAGATCATTATATAGATGAGGTAGAACAAAGGCCCTAAGATTGATCCCTGGGCACACCACAAGAAATATGCTTTGCTTAGATTTCACACTTTTGTTGACGACCGGTGAGGTATATTATGTCTTTTTTGAGCGATAAAGGCTGATTGTGTCACATTTGTTCGTTTTGAAAACAAGACAATATCCGTAGTAGTGAATCCAGGCTGATCATTTGTATTTTACCGGTGAGCATAAAAGCATTTCGAAACTCCTATTTGATACGACATCCGAGGGTCACAGTTTGTTATTCATCAGCACCAACTTCGCTAAACAAAGACAATTTACGTTTGTTCTAATAGGTGTTATTTCTTGCAGAAAATTAAAATAGCTCTGAAATAAATATTAAGTAGGCAATTGAAATACGCTCCCACCTCTGTTCTCAGGCTTCCATTGATTGAGGAATCTTTTAAAATTCCTTGCATCACAGTAGTCGCTATTTGAACGGCCTTGTTCAGGTCACCGCTGCTAATTGCTTCAACCAGAAGGCTATTATTACCTAATATTAACTCGGATACAGTCTCGGACGTAATGTTCCTCCTCGGTTCCACCTGGCAAGGCAAATAACAAGTAAAACTATCGAAAGAAGCGTACACTTTCTTTAACAAAGTCGTTCGTCGCTCTCGCTAAACGACTTATTAAAAAGAGGGCTTGTGGTAAGTTTACATGAAGGACACAATCAATGTAGAATCTTTACTGCGAAAACATTGGTATGCATAAGTCATCCAGCCTGTAGTTCGTGATGGTTTGGCACAGAGAACTGAGACTTATTGATACAGCAGACGCAATATGTCCAAAATAGTGCAACGCAATGAGAACGAAGTTTAAGAGAACGTTTTTAAGTAGGGGTACAAACGCGAACCACACCACAATCACTTTCCTTGTTCGACTGAGGAGAAGAAAATAGCTTTCGCAGCACTAGCAACTGCACACGCACTTCGCATGCACCTACTGTGATTGATTGTCCCTTTAGCAGATTATAATTTTAGATTTAAATGTAAATCTCTTATTTGAGGAGAGCGTGGTCAGTTTTGCCAAAATAGGCGACGCTTCATCTACAAGAAGCTATCTCGAGGCTGGGAATTGCAAATGACAAGTGCATTCATTCTTCGCGCATCCTTAGCATTCCGTTTTTGAGTAGAGACTTACCTGGACTGGGAAAATCACGGCTGGGGCAGAAGCGCCGTCCTTATCAGTCACAGTTAAGGTCACGTTCAACTCGTAATTTTCTGACGAGACTCCAGAAGGCAAGAATGAAATGACAGAATTGTTTAAACCATGGTAGAAGGAGCTTGTCAAACTGTTTTGAAGATTAACTAGAAACCGGTACGACAAGGGTCCGTTTTCACTCTCCCAGCCATCGCATTTAAGTGTAAAGTTGGTCACCAACGAGGTTCCAGACGCTGGTTCTACCGAGCAGTTTCCACTCGTCGGAGGTAATGACGTGGAAATGCCATGAAGAGACATTCCTTTAAGGCCATCGGCAGCTTTTACGAATACTACCAAAGTGTAGTTTTCTCCCGCACCAAGTGAATTCTTCTCTATTACCATAACATTCGAGTTTTGAGAGGTGTTCCAAAGTAACCGGTTGCCTTCTTTTTTGTAGAGTACCCAGTCGTATGACTTGATATTGGTGCACTGCAAACCCTGACAGACAGCCTTAATACTCAGTTTTACCGATGGAATAACTTTTGGTCCACAGTTTATGATGCATCTAAGACAAACAGTATGTGTTATAAAACAACGAATTGGATATTACGTCAACTGATCCGCCTATGCTCCTGACCCCAGTGTTTTGGGATTGTGTTATCAAGAAATTCGCATAATATATACAAAACCTCTTTTTGAGATTCAGGCTGAGCGCCCCAAAATACATTGCAATTCAAGATGGCCGCCAGATTGCCAAAAGGTATAATGAAGCCACGTTTTCTTTCAGTTCACTTTCAGTTGAGCCATTATCCTTTCTACTTTACCGTTTTGCGCTGGTCAAAATAATTCAGTTGCCAATGATTATTGCTAAATTGAGTAGGTTAGAGGTATACAAATGATAAGGTAATAAATCTATCTAAAGTGGAGAAAAACTGGCGTTTTACCTTTGAGATATGTTGCATGGATCTCCTCTTTCTAGAACCCTAGGAACTAATCATGAAAAAATGTATTAGTCATCTTAGTTCTCTAAAGAGAGAAGTTTAACACAAAAAGATGAGTTCACAAAGAAATGATTGTAAACAATATTGTTGTTGTTAAACTGGAGGTTTACTAATCTTGGGAGGGGTTTTTCTTGTTTTAGGGGCTTATTTGTTTCTTTTTCTTATCCTTTTTTTTTTTGAACCAAGATACTATAAAAGAGGATGCATTGAGGAGAAATCTTCGTGCAATTTTACATAATGTAGACTACTAGGATCTCAGAGCCAGTGTAGCCAAAATAAATGGCTGAGACTTCGAACAAGTCACCCCCACACCAGTAGTAGACTCGCACTCGACTCCGTCGCTGTTCATTCGGTTATTTGCCTATTTCACCAATATAGTCCCGCTGAGACTCCTTACATTTTATTGTGAGCCTTCCTGCAGTCACAGTCACGTAACTCCCCAAAGCTACAAGGAGGTAATGCATTAAATTTCAGGGAGGAACGTAAAACGCTCGTCAACTTTTAGCCTCCTACGCAGACCTTCTTTGGGCTCGTCACACATTCATTCCTCCCTCACGAATGTGTGCTTGAGAGAGTGGCCACTTCCGTTACCTCGTTAAGCAGACTTTCGTGGGGGAGGAATGAATGCGTGACGAGCTCAAAGAGCGTCTGCAAAGTAGGCTAGGCAACTTTTGGAACATTTGACTTTAAAATTTTTATCTGGTTCTTTTAATATGTATCTAATCATTTCTGTTCTTTATGACAGAGCCCGGTACTCCTTTCTTTAAAAGACTTCAAGAGAGAGCTTTTAAGAGGGTATGACTACTCGCAGAGGCTGTTTGTGAAATTCACCCTTAAGGCGTTTGAATCCACCCCCGCTGTTGACAAGAAGAATGCTGTCGATTGGATTACCACTTGGGTGAATCGTGAGCAAATATTGACTGAAATGTGTATGCTCAAGGAAATTGAATTTGATATGAACATAGGGAACCCACAGGCTTATTTGTAAACTGTATGCGTTAATATTTGTGATCTGTGAATTAAATTTAATAACGTGAAATAAATGAACTAATCAACTGAAGCTGATGTCTTCTTGAATTGATCTGTTGAAAGACAAGGAGGGATGAATATCGTTTTGTGCTGAACTTGCTGTGTAGAAATATTCGTCGATAACGAGGACCTCTGATGACATAAGTACACCTCTGTGAAACGGGATAGCTCCATAAGGGGCATAATAAAATTCTGTGTCGGTCGAAACTGCGAAACAAATAGTTTTACACAAGGTATCCAACTCAAAACGAAATCCATCCAACTTGCCTCGCAACAGATCGATTCAAGGAGACGTCAGGTTAGTTTCTCTCTTTCGTTTTATGGAATTCCTTTCACATTATTCAAATACTAGCGCAAACGTTTGACAAATAGGCATGTGGGTTCGCTATGAGCTGAACAATGAAAAATATCCTGAAACAGGAAAGGAAAACAGAGGCGCAGTCTTAAGAACATCATGGTACTGAAATGTATGAGGATATCATGCAGAAGAAAAGTGGACTACTCGAAAGTTAAAAACCGAAAATGTACTGTTTTGCTGAAAAAAAAAATCGTTAAAAAATTCACTCCCTTCGTCTTTTTGTTCTTTGAAATTTACTGATTTGTTGGGTTTAGAGGCAATCCCATGTTTCGTGGGTCGGCCCACTTTGCTTGTTAGCCCCTCGAGTGAAGGGTTATTCCCAACCCCAGTAAGGGTATGTTGCATGCTAATGGAAAACTTAAAATGTATATCTTATAAAATAGACTTTCAACAAATTGACTCGTGATTGTGAAAGAATGATAAAACCACGCTATTTTATAAATTATTAACAGACTACTTGAAATTCAACACGGACCCCGCAAACTCGAACCACCGCTAATTCGAACTAATTTTTGGTTTCTTTTGCCGAGAATTCGACTTACCTTTAAGGTTTAATTCTAATTTTAAACATATCACAACTTTAAAATGTTTTCTATGTGCTGATGTGGGTTGAACCTGGCTTTGGACAATTCCTATGAGCTGTATAACAAGACGGTTACTAACAAAATACATTGTCACGGTAAACACGGAGCGAGCCTATAAAAGGGAAGGACACGCCCCCTTTGAAGCGCTCTGTTGGCTTCCAAACGGATCAGTATAATGGCGGATGCCGTCGGTAACGGTCGAGGAAAAAAGAGAGAAGAACTATCGTTGGTAAAATCGAAGAAGGAATCAATTTATTAATAAAAATAAGCTAAACGCTAACTATATATCTTGTAAAAGACCAGAAATTAGCGAGATTAACGATAACAACGAAAATAATCAAGTTTCGTCGCCGCAATCGAAAGATCATCGAAACTTACCTCGAAATTCGAAATCCTTCTTCCACAGTACAAAGATCGAAACCATTATAAACTGAAGCCTGCGACGAACTGGACACCTGTATCCCTCCATCTGATCGTGCCGATAACAAAACGAGTCTGTGTTGTTCGGATCTGTTGTTCGCCAAAACTGGCGGGATTTTCAAAATTTGGCAGATGTTTTCCGCTAAACGGTCGCTCGAGTCGTCATGTTGGGTTCAAGTTCATTTAATACCGCTTGTGTATCTATCGATCACGTACGTGAAAACTAACTCTACTAATCCGCTGGAAGTGGCAGTAATAAATTCTAAACTTCTATGCACAAGTAAAAAAAATAATAACATCTAAACACATTTCATACGTGATCATGCATATTTGCATAATTTGCTAATTCCAAAAAATCACCTAAGATATAAACATAACACGACCTGACCGGTTGCTCTCATGTATGTTATGGATGAAATGATAATGGTAATGGCTCTCACATCAGTATTAAAATTATCCAGTACTAAATATATTCTTAGTTTATACAGTAAGCAATTGAGAGGCCGACTTCAAAAAGATTACCAGCTCCGTCGTCTTGCATGCGATCGCTCGCCACTTGAGACACTTCACTTTCCTGATCCGTTGCCCGCTTCGTTGTTTCTCCTAGGCTTCGCTTCCGCGACTTTGTGTCTTTACTCATCTCTCCTTCACTGAACGACACAAAGGATGGAAGCGATTCCATCTCGGAAGCCGGTATCAGAAGAACAACCTATTTCGAGACAGATTTTGTTTACGAGCTTTATCTTCATCATTTCGGAAATATCTCGAAAGGATAAGATTTTACCAGCCGATAAATGAATATCCGATCTCAAAATTGACGGATAACTTAACTTTCTAAAGTCTTCTTTTGCAGCCATATTTGTTGGATTGATTTTGAACTAAATAATTTGAACTAAAACAGCTTTTCCGCCGAGTTGCGGGAACTTGAACGCGCTAAAATAAGACCTTTGGTAATCAACCAATCAAATACGCGCGTTTGGGATTTATGATTGACAGTCTCTACTGTTCAGCCTGGTCTTATAGAGCGTTTTCATTCACGTGACTACCGGCCATATTGGTTTACCGAAACAAAAGAAAGTATTTGCATAAAAATATAGTTCAATTCCCAGAGGTTTAGTTTGGGACACCAACATGGCCGCCATTTCTTTGTTTTGGGACACCAACATGGCCGCCGTGACGTCATGTGAAAACACTCTATAGGATCGCTCTATGTCTAGAAAACACTTACGTGCATCCGTGCCACAGTATCTATCACCGTCACGTGTATCTGTCAACTTATACAGAAAGTATTTGTTGCAGTTTAGGACAGGAATTAAATTGTTGCTGCCGCAGCATGATCCCTCCCTGTGGAAGCAAACCCTCCTCATCACCTCGCCCTCCGCAGCTGTTGGGTGGCCTCCCTCCAACCAGCCGGGGTACTTAGCACTACAACGGCCTTTAGGAGGACACGTCTCCGGCATGAAGGAGCCAGCATCGCCAGTGAAGCGGTACCATTTGTCTTCCGAGATAACCGAGTCATCTTTCCTTGAAATGTTAGAATTATTGACATGTCTGTCGGCAGAATTAAGTTCCGTGTACAAGCTGCAAGCTGTAAGAAGTGATGAAATTTAAATCAGAAAACAGCCTTCTTCTGTAAAACATGAATACAAAGAACATTGATGATTAACAGGTTGTTGTATTTTTGTTAAGTATGCACTTTTCTTTAAAGTGGAACCCGGTTAATACGGACACCAAAGAGACCTGCTAAAGTGTCCGTATTAAGGGGGCTCTCAGATAAAAAAAAAAAAAAAAAAAAAAAAAAAACGTCAGGGATACATGTTTTATCATACAAAGGCTTAGGCAGACATTTCCACGGCAACAAAACGTTGTTTAATTTCTTAACTGTAACTGCAACTTGACAAGTTCAAACTAAAGAAGTCTTTCGCTCATTTATCATAGTCTCGGACTTTACAATTATGTAATTGTTCTTGAAACATGCACGACAACGGAATCAAAGTCCTGTCAGTATCAGCCTCCGAGCGGAGGTTGATGCTGATAGCGGCAAGCATAGAACGTCAATGACTGCAGCAAAAGGCCAAGGAAGTGAAACTTTTGTGTAGGCATAGCGAGCTGTACAATGGTCAAACACCGGAAGAAAGACAGACTTATCAAACATGCCACTATTGTTTTAGTATTAAAATCGTATTTACCTGCATGATATTATAAAGGAAAATACAGGGAGATGTAAAGAATCGACCATAAGAGGACACAGATAAAATCTGAGCCCCAGATGGGGCTCCTTCATAGGCGAGACATTTCTTGCAATGAATGTGACTACGTGATGCAGTTAAGCCCTAATGTGTTGCTTATGATGGACTGCGTGACTGCGTGATGCGGTTCGTAAGTCCAACCCACAAAAGTGACCCTTGCTCGCCAACGAGTCCTCAGTAGCTCACAGGTAGGGTCGTGGGTTCGAATCCCATCTGGGGCTTAGATTTTTTCTGTGTCCTCTTATGGTCGATTCTTTACATCTCCCTGTATTTTCCTTTATAAAATCGTATTAACCCGTAGAAATTTGTCATTATTTGTACAGGGTACAACTGGTCTACAATTTGAAAGCACATAATTGTGACAATAAACATAGTCTGTGTGCAGATAACCAATGTCGGTAAAGCGGAAAAGTGTCCGTTGTCCGTAGTAACCGGTGTTTGTATTAAGCGGGTTAATTTTAGAAGAAATATATTAGCTTTTCATCGGGACAAACGAAACTGTCCGTAATATACGGGTGTAAGTATTAAGCGGGTGTCCGTAGGGCGGGGTTCAAGTGTACTTCTTTTTTTTTTTATATGTTTGTGTCATTTGTTGCTTTATGATGGTCTGTTTCTTAGATTGTTGTTTGTTTGAAGCTGAGCGGTCTTTGAATGGGAAATTCAACGGTAGCGATGTTAGTCGGTTCAATCAGTCTTTTCAAAGATAAGAACAGAACGATGAAAATGATTCAAGTATGTGCACAACATACATCGCTTTGTTGTAAAGAATAGTAATGTTGAAAGGCATGCGTATCAAAATGCCACCAAATTTGATGACTTTCTTTACTGCTAAGATCTAGAAAATTTTGATTTGATAGCACAGTGTTCCTTGGACTTATGGTTACCATGGTAATGGTAATACATTTATATACCGCATTTTCTATTTATATATATTCAAATGCGGTTTACATCAGCATATGTCCATTAGCGACCTCATCCTACCCTCCCAACCCATGAAATCATGAAACAGCAGAAAGACCAGACCAGCACACCGGGAACTCCATGCCCTACTCTCTACGATTAGTGTCTGCGTTCTTTAACGTCCCACAGGGTAATGAACATTGAAGTGTTGTGAGATGGGGCCTACGGTTTATCGTCCTCATCCGAGAAGACTAGAAAGTCTAACCACTACCAGACCACAACTTTAACAACCACAACCATGGCAACCACACTTTGTTACGCAGCTTGTTGTTAAAACTTTGAATATTCCTGTCTCTAATGATATAAAATAATAACTTTACAAAAGTATTTGTTGCTTCTCCATTGGTTTTGATTAGTTTTTTGTTCATTTTCTGACATTTTGCCCCAGGGGAAATCCAGAAAACCAACATTGGCCACCATTAGGAAATATTAACGTAATTCCACGTAATATGACGCTATCACCTTCCGTTTTGGACGTCAGAGGAACCATCTAAAGTGTGTATCGTCATAGCCTTAATATACTCTCGGATTAGGGATTTATCGAGGGGGACACCCAACCGAAAAACTTTAATAAGCCTCTACATCTAGATAGGACTAAACTAGTTTTGGATCATCCACAGACAATATTTACTGATTATTTTTACTTAGAACGTCAATTGAGTAAATGCAGTAACGCCTTCTAGCGATTGGCTCTACGAGCGTACAATTTTAAACGCCTGTCTCAGAATATGATAGTTTTTTGGTGGTTCAATCGTGGAATCGTTTTCTTCAGATTCCTGTTATTTTGATAATGTCCTTGTCACTAAAGAAACCAATAGAACATCAGCATCTTTCAATTATAAAGCGCTCCAGTATTAACGGCCCATATTGCAGTTTCAAACCGCTTACATAGGCCTTTCATCAGGCTCTTTAGAGGAGAAAAGGACGGAAAGAACAATTGGCAAACGGTTTGAGTTGTGAATGAAGAAAACGAGCGGCCCCCGCTATATTCCCTATTTCCTTTGGAGTAGACTGTCAACTTCATCCTGTCTTGTTAAAGAGAGCGTCTTTCATTTTATATTACACGTGTGTGAGATAGCAGTGATGAATTATGCTGCCAAGTGCCTATGTTACTATATTTTACACAGATTCTCCTTACCTCGACAAAGACAGCACGTATTCAAAAGGACCAGCAGCAGCAAAAATCCATTCATCTATCAATTAAACAAGACTATTGTCAGGATAGTAATGCAATGTTAATACTTTTGATAAGCGTTAAGTAAAATACATGGTTAATTCCTTAATTTTTTCATGTAAAGGAAATCATCATGATTATAGTCACTTTAACTTGGATGTGACAAATAAATGGATGAAAAATAATTCAGTTAAGTATATACCGCAAAAGTGAAAAGTGCTTTTCGCGCGTTCTCATTGGTTAGCTGGGAAGTGATTAGCAAAGTACTATACACCGCCGAGCAGCCGAAGAGAAACAAAATGGCTCCCTGATTCATTTCGATTTACATTCGTTTATTATTATTATTATTATTATTATTATTATTATTATTATTATTATTATTATTATCATCATCATCATCATCATCATTATTATTATTATTATTATTATTATTATTATTATTATTATTATTATTATTATTATTATTTTTCAGCTTGTGCGGTATATACTAAAACTCGGTGAAATATTATCGCCTTTCACATTAAAGCGCCTATCACCCTTACCCAATTCGAAGTCACGTTGACGTATATCGTAACGTTTCGTCTGCTTACTGTTAGCATTCATTAAGAACAGCTGTCTCCTAATACTGAGGTATTTTTAGTGTAGTTTATGACTATGCGGGAAAAGGAGATTTTAGCAAGAGCTATTGGAATCCAGAAAGGAAATCAAGGGTAGCCACGATTTTTTTTAGAGATAACTAATTAACTAAAGTCACAAGAATTCTAAAGAGCGCTAAAATACAAAGCAATGTGCGGCCTTTTTTTTTTTTTTTTTTTTTTTTTACCAAATTTAAGCTTAATTATCTCTAAAAAATGCGTGGTTACCCCTAACGTCATTGCCAAGGACTGCTTTTCCCCCGCTTTTATAAACCACGAAAATATCTATGTTTTAGAGGGCACCATCGTTCAGAAACCCGAGTTTCTCGGATGATCTGGAGATGCGCAGAACACATGCGCAGTAGCAACAAGAGGGATGTAGTTGCACATTCTTCAGGTGACGGGCTAAAAAACACGGTGATAAGTAATTGCGATTGCAGCGATCTTTTTGTTCTATCATTTCTCTTTACTCAGTGTCACTTTCTAGCTGTTTTCTTAAAATGAAAGAGAAGTTCATGCTCAAATCAATGAAATTCCAATATAAAATCATTCTCAGAGCTGGCTTTAAAAAATTATGGATTCTTTATCCCGGCTCGAAACCTCCAAATTATAATAGTTCTTACAGTCAACCCAGGTCACGCGTGAACAGTATTTCCAAGAATGAAATGAACATTCGAATTTCTCTTTGTAATGTCCGACGTGTGAATGGAATGTTGGACATTTCTCTGGAAATCGTTCCGAAAAAGACGCATTAACTGAAAAAAAGATTCAAAATACTTGGAAAACAATAGTTATTCTTGAAATATTCAATTTTGCAATGTAAAGAAAAATTCATAGTTTTATACCGTCAATAAGCTAGGGAAATTTATACGGGAACTCTGCAATCTCGTTGACGATTTTCAAAACTGACATGTAAATTCCCAAACTCCGTTCAAATTTCAAAAATATCGTTCACGCGTGACCTGGGTTGACTGTAAACTGAGCGAAGCATTCTAATGTCTGAACATCACGTTCCACTGCGAGCGCATCCAAGCCTTCGATAATTACAACAATGTTTTGAAATTGTTTTCTAAAGGAGGCAAAAATACCTGGATTCAATTCAATATTTGTTTAGTACTGTCAACATAACGGGCATGGCGTTCTTGTGTTTGACATGTGGACCACAGGTCTCCGATTCAAATTGTTTTGTTTAAATTAAACGACAGCTTATCGCAATACGACATGTAAACTGTCATCTTACGACAATCGTAGGGGTGGAAATTAAGGCTGTTTATACCAGAGCCGCTTCTTACGTCAGCGGTGAAGTACACGTAAAAGAATTCGCTCTTTATAGAAAGGTTAGGCTTAACTAAGTCAACGCGTAGCTAAGCCACGACAAAACTGTCATTGTCCGACGCATTTATATGGCTAATTCGCGCGTAGCTAACCCACGGCTTTTCAGTCTCTCGTATACACGGCCTCAGTTGAATATTTTGCATTGCGCGAGCAGTGCACGTGACAGAAGTCGCATACGATACAGTTCTCAAAGGAAACTAAAACTTCAGCTTTGCAATTAATTTTATTCGGGATCCAGTGTGAGCAATAACATCGATTCACCAGAACAAATGTAAACACTGAAAATTTGCTAATGTGTAGCGACAATCGTCGCAAACGCCGCTTGATGTATTTCTATACAGATGTCGAAAAACGCTGATAGAAGCTGCAATAAATTACATTCGCGGTCCAGCGTGAGCGATAAGATCGATTCACCAGGACAAATGTAAACACTGAAAGTTTGCTAATGCATACGACAATCATCGCAAACACTTGATGTATTTCTACATTTACGTTCACATGGATAAAGCCAAAATAGTATTTTTAGCAAGATTGAAAGCTTCTTCCGATGTTTTAAACGCTGACAGAACTCGCAATAAATTTCATTCCGGGTCCAGTGTGTGCGATAAGATCGATTCATCAGAACAAACGAACACACTGAAAATTTGCTAATGCATATGACAATCATCGAAAACGCTTGATGTGTTTCTATATTTACGGCCGTTCACATGGATAAAGCCAAAATAGCAACTTTAGCAAGATTGAAAGCTTCTTCCGATGTTATAAACGCTGACGAAGCCGCAATAAATACGAAGGTTCTTGGAAGAAACACTGGACGCTTTTTTATCGATTGGCAACCACGCAAAAAAACCACCAAAAGAACGCACACGTCCACCTTTACGTTGCTTCGCGTATCGGAAGGAATCAGAGCGCATGTGTAATTTAATTGTTTCATTTTTTATACATAATGCATTCCCGCAATGCAGCATGGCATCCACGAATCCTTGTAGCGTAGTTTGATACAAGTACCACTCTACGGTTACCACTATTCACTTCTCACTTTGCTCTTATTTCCTTATGAACATTTTTCGAAACAGCTTTATCGATTTCAACGCACATGTATGAAAGCACTCCAACTGCGCAAAAGAAATTTACGTTTAAATTGGCACGAAATAAACAAATTGCCATTTAAAGTCCTCGTGGATACAAAATCGCAGGAATTCCAATATAAAATTTTAAATAGATACTCAGTAACGAATTCATTCCTCAGTAAAATAGGTCTAATAACTTCACCATTATGCACATTCTGTGAACAAGAGAAAGAATCCCTCGAACATTTATTTATTACGCGATCCTATACTACGAGTTTATCCAGACTGACCAGTTTCAAAAAAACTGGTTTCTTCACAATTGTACAATAAACTTGCCTGGACTTGTTCCATTGTTTTCCTTGAAAACCTTCACCCTGATTGGGTTTACAAAAACCTATTTCAATGAAAGACCAGAGACCGTTAAACAGCCTCATTCTTACAACACGTTTTGTGAACTTATTAATCGATAAACACTGACATTCTTGAGTGGAAATAAACTACCGATAAAACTAATACAGTAACTGTAATTTACTTCGTTCGCGTTTAGCGAAGTATATGATCGAATTTCAATGCGAGTTTAGACAAAAAAAAAGTTTGAGTCAAGCACACATGCACAGTGATATACAGTTCAAAATCGTTTGTTGTTTTATCAACTGAAATATACAGGTCAAATTAGGTCATGGAATCGAATTAATCGCTCCCATTCTCGGTTTCGCTAGGGAGGTAAAGAGTTTGTATTCCCCTTTTTGTGTCTCAGAGCACCACAATTAATAGCACCACGGTTAATATATGCAAGTTATTGTATACGCAGTTCTTTAATGAATACTTCCGCAGGTTAATGTATACCTCCGCACAGTGATAAGAATCTTCCGCATTCTACGCATGTTAATGAGAATCCCCCGCATCCTCCGCAAAAAAAGAGGAGATCGTGGTGCCTTTTACACTACTTGTGAGGTACTTATAAAAAAAAAAGAACATAAAAAAAAGAAAGCTATTCACTTCTGCATTTACAAAGTTGGCTCACAGGAGCCTTTGATTTGTTTTGCATTGAAGTTGGTCAGGATTAATATTTTAGTAAATCAATGTTACCATGACGACAATAAAAAATACACAAAAAGAAAACAGTGAGCTTAATTTGTGTGTTTATCTTGAACTTTGGTATATGAAACACGATATATACAAAAATTGTTATTGTGAGGCTATATTATGAGTACGATAATGGAACAGAGAATTACCTCTGCAGGGTATGTCGAAGTGCTAAAGCGAGCCCATTATGTCATTACACTGTGGTTAAACTAGGGTTAAAGTTTCTAGATCCATGGATTCGTTTTAGCATTTACACGTAAAATATGAACGCGAAGATTGTGTCTGTATACTTTTGAATCCGGTTCGTCAATAAATCGATATCCGGTACTTTCTCAGTAGGACCTTTGCATTCTTGAACCGTTTAAATATTTGCCGATGTTTTTAGAGTTAATTAACATGTTTTTCGTGAATACACCTGTTGTTTTGTAAAATGACAGTATTGTCTAATGTAGGCATTGAATTGTCTCACTCACAATTTTAATTCTGACCCGCTTTGAGTTCATGTTACACAGAATATGAACCAAATACACCCGAGAACTCCAGGAACTTTTGCATTGATCTAATTCTACCATAATCACACTTTCTTCGCACATTTTGTTTTCCAGTTGCAATCCAAGATATCATCAAGAAACAGACATCGAATTATCCCCGGTCCACAGAGCAATGTAAACTTTAGGAAAAGCTATTGAATATATTAAAAACTCGTCATGAATTATAATACTCAGATGCAATAAATCAGCATTCGGTTACGCGTAGTTTTCTTATTTTAACCATTTTGCTTGTATTTGTTGCTCGTAATTTACAGCAATGCAGTGTTAATTGAAGCCGGAAAAAATAAAAAAATAAATGAATAAATAAACTGAGTCTACTTGACAAGGACTGCAACCCTTCCTTGCCACAGGTCGTTGATGAAGAGAGACAAAT
>NW_028145622.1:420000-670000 GCF_977016875.1 Pavona decussata | reverse complement strand
CCCTGATCGCCAAGCCGACAAACCACTAGAGAAAACCTGTGAGAGTGCCGTAAAAGTTAAAGGAAAGAGCTCTTCGAGGAGAACAAGTTTACTGTTCACGGAGGAGGAGGACAAGTATCCTAAAGCCGGGATCAAAAGGTATGGTTTTGGACAATGGAAAGCTATCCTTAGAGACGTCGATTTTCATTTTCAAAAGGGAAGAACAGCCAACTCGTTGCTATGTCGAGCGACGCGGCGATTCTATAAATATTCAAAAAAGTAAATGGTCCAATCAAAGCAATTTGCTGCTTTAAATAACGAGCAACTCTAGCATTCGATCTCTTTTGCTCCTGGACGCCGACGCGCTAGCATGGACAGCCTTGTCGATAAGCACCCCGAACTAACTTTACGAGATATCAAGTTGGCAGGCGAGTTTTTGCAAGGGATGTGTGCCGCCAATTTCCCCGAAAGTACTGCTTTGTTGGCGGAAAGTCTTCTATGGCGTCACCTGAACAGTTCCAAGGACAGGAAAAAGTCATCTCTAAGACGACTTATATTGGCGTGTCTGTTTCTTGCGATCAAATTGGAGGACAGCGACTTTGCCAGAAATGATTTGTTTATGGACATGGTATGCACGCCAGTGAAAAGGGAGGACATTATAGAAGAAGAGCTCAAGGTGCTAGAATCCGTCAATTGGAGACCCTTGTTAAATCTCGACATGGTTTGACTTTGACTCTTCCGTTGTTGGCGCTTCAAACATATGACACACAAGTGAAAAAACGATAAATAGATAATTTCATTTATTGTCATTAGGAAAATTATTACGGTGTACGCTTAATTATTATCAATTACAATTTGGGAGTGACACGTCAATTGACATTATTCGGTTGCCATGGTAACAATCAAGAACAGAATATTATTATATTATTGAACAGAATATTTGTAATCTATTTATTGTACACACATTCGAAGTCTTGAACGCTACTTATGCCTTTAGTCAACACTTTGCTCGCCGTTTTGGAAAGGAAGAGAAATGTTGAAATTGATGTAAGGAATCGAAATAGCTTACTTTAATTCTTGTGTTTTTCTTCCTTCCTTAGCCTCGAGCTTTTAGGCACACAGTAAATATTTCCAATGCTCATTTTATTTCGCTCAAACAGCTATCATAACAGAACTGTATTTATATCCATGGTGACGGGTTAAGCCCTACTTTACACAGATAGCATATTTCATTTTATATAGTAACAAAAGGTGTCCACACACACACTTGTGATTTCCAATAATATTCTATTTATTCTTGTAATGCAACGTGAACTCAATACTCTTAATGAACGTTTAATCACTAGTTACGCACTTAAATGGATTCTACTGACTAGAAAAAAAAATCTGTTATTGTTTTCTGACCCGACAGACATTTTCCACGCTTGCCAGCCCTCTGCATTTCCGGTGACTTTCTTTTCGTTGGTCGTTTGGGGCTGTTCACCGGGATTCCTCCCCATGTGCTGGGAAGGCTGTAATCTTCAATTGGTCTTACAACCCAGCTAGGAGTTGGGGGTACAAAGTCGGGGTCGAAAGGTGGGCTCCTTCTAGGTGTCGCTGCTCCGCTGGGCGAGAGAGGATTTAACTCTTCCACAGTTTCTCTGTAGCCACTGTCTTGAGTGTGGGAAGGCGCCTGCGTTATAAACATGTCCTCTTCGTCTGTCTCTTCGTCACGTCGCGGCAACGCCTCGCAGGGGTAAGGGAGTGACTGCCAGATGGTGCATATCCATTGCGTCTGCTGAGTGGACGTCCATCCCATTTCTACGCACTTGCGTCTCCGTTCCTCCAGCACAAGCTTTGCCAGACCTGGGACCTCTACTTTCTTGAAATTTAACTTAAGGGCCTCCTCGGCGACACCGATCATATATTGTAGGGCTTTTTTTACGTCTTGGTCAGTGGCAGAGTCTTCTTGCTTCTGGAGATCTATCAGCTCTTGTTCTTTCTGAAGAACCCACTCGTCTTCGTAGAATTTTCTCGCTTTTTCTTCGAGCTCTTGCATCTCTTCTTCCCGTTTCCTCAGAAAATACTCCTCACGTGTTCTCTCTATGTTAGGATGGTATGGTCCGCCGACCTTGTCTAGAAGATGGGCATCTTCCTCCCTTATCATTCCCAAACTCACCCATCGACGCCTTGTTTCCTCTAGGAATCTGCTCTCTCTATCGTGTAGATCTCTCTCTGCTTCCTCCATTACGTTTCGAACTTCCGCTCCGATAAGGGCGAGTTGTCTTTCCTTTAGGCTCTGCTTGGGCACTTTTCCTCTCTCCTTCGATATTCGTGATAGGTTTCTATCCCAGAACTCAGATGCTCGTAGTGACACATCCTCTGCATCCGAATCTCCGTCAGATTCTTCTTCTCCTTCTCCTTCTTCTTCTTCTTGGGAGCCATCGACATTATCTTCGTTTTCCCCACTCTCGCTATCGTCAAGCAAGGCAGAGCGAATGCGCTCCTTTTCGTCCTCGTCTAGTGGTCCGTCGTGCGCTCTTGAGGTGTTAAGAGGCACTTCGTCTTCTGGAGTCACTGATTTGGTAGAGGCCCACACGATGCAGTCCATTGCATGGCTTTTCAAGTACTCCTGGACACCAGCAGCGTTGGTCGAGTTTAACCTTCAAAAAAAGTAGGGACAAAACTTTAAAAAATACCAATAAGTCTTCCGAGCCATGCATCTCCTTTTCGTTTTGTCAACGTTCGACACCATGTGAAGGTGTTTCTTGATGGCTGTATCGAGCAATAACTAGTTTGGGACGAGACCGAGAGTGCTTTTTAAGCTTTCTTACCTTTTGAAATGAAATTTCTGCAGGCGAACCTCCATAGCATCGTTGTGGTCGGCGCCGAAGTCCATCTCAGTCTGACATGTAATGAAAATGGGACACCGTATCTGAAGGGGGACCGCAGATTTGTATTTCTTGTCTTATGCTGAAATGCCGCCTTGCGTCAGCATCTGTATGAAAAGAGAGATGCAATTATCTCAGTTAAGAAAACGATAGTTTAACAATATCGTAAATTTTTAACTTAGCTTTATAATAATATTGTAATGCGCTTTTGATTATTTTTATAGAAAAAAGCGCAATATAAATAATAAATATTATTATTAATTATTATTATTATTTACTTTCCAATCATCTGGATCGAGCATCTTTGCATAGGCCTCGTCAAGGAATATGATCTGCGTGTCTGTGTCGATCATGCTCTTGTTGAATGCATGCTGTTTAGAAATCATCGCGATGTACCTGAAACGACACAAATAAACAAACACAAAACAAGTTTTATGAATAAATGAGCTCTTACTAGTTGCTGTATTTCATAAAAAGCTGACACTATACATGCTACTTGCTTTTCAGTGTTGGGGCATTACCTCCTCGGAATGATTGCCGTAAGTGGAGTAAAAAGAGACGTCTTGCCACTGTTCGGCTCCCCAATAAGACAGAGGACCCTCTCTTTGTGCTGCTTTCCTCCGTGGTTTAGAAGCCGTAGGAAGTACTCGCAAAAATGCGAAATTTCTACTTCGTCGAGGCTGTTCTCGAGGATGGCCTGGAAATAGCCGGGTTCAGAATTCTTTGTGTGATCATAATCGACAAACGCCCTTGGTGTTATTTTGCCTATGCTTGGGTCTTGAATGGCGTCTTTGATAAACTTTCGATTTGGGATTGAGTAACACCAGCCGTCCCGCACTTCTACAAGGTCGTAATTTATCGTTAACTGGTCACACATCTCGCTTTCGCGGTCTCCCATGATTTGAACGAGTTGGCTGGTATGGTGTAAAACAGTCTCTCGTAGTTTGGGGTTGCGGCCAAGGATGCTCAGGAATTTCTTCACTGAGCTACAGTGCTCGTATGTGTATTTGGCCGCTGTTAGCTTTTTATACACCTCGCCGTGAAAAAGGGCGTAGCCAAGTTTTCTCATCGCCCTTTCTACGTCGTTCAGGGCGATGCCAATTGGTGAAGCAAGATCTTGACTTGGTTCTGGAGTGATTTCGGCGTTTTGAGACTCTTCTATCCCGAAGACATCGAAAACCCTTCCGGCTTGGGCCAACGCCGGTATGGCCTTCTTTGTCAATATTGCCCTGAATTCCGGCGAGATCACTTGAAGGCGCACAACGCGTTCACTGCCCGTGGGCGACCCAACAGGTTCTTCGCACAGCTGGCTTTGAAGTAGTTCTATTCCATATCGAAAGGAGGCGTCTACCTTTCTTTGTGTGAAGGAGTTGTTGTGATCTTTCACAATTTGGCATAAAGGCGAAGCACAACTTTCCTCTTTGCCTGGAACGCACGACGGTAAAGATTTGGGGTCAGCTTCCACTCCGATTTCCAGCAAAGCCTTGTGTATGGGGACTGTAGAAACTTGCATGCCGTTCACTGATTTGAGTGCGAGCCAATAACTAATGGCGGGGTGGTAGGTTTTTTCTTCAACGGGACCTTGTTGTGAATTATTCGCTTGATCTTTTTGTCGGGGTCTCACTTCTTTCGAACCGATGGCCGAGAAAAAAAATGCCATCCCCTGTACTTTCTTCAGTGCCTGGTCACACTCGTCTCGCTTCTTTGTAATTTCTTTCCAAGTCTTCTCAAGCGATTCGCGTTCTCCGGTACTGAATGAAATTTTCGTGCTGATCAAGGAGCATCCTTTCACAGTTGTCAAAATGGTACTGATTAAAGCACTTCTTATTTTCTGTGGAAATAATATATCTTGGTTAGAATTTAGCTGCAAGGGAAAAAACTAAGCTGCAAGAAGCGGCAAAGAAGTCCAACATACCTTACTGTTGAGCTGCTTCGCAGGTCCGCTCGCCATGGCTGCTAGTGTTGAACTGATGACAGCGTCGTTTTGCAACCGATATTTATGCCCAAATACTTGGGAAATTTTTGTTTCAGCGAAGGCTTGTTGTTCCTTTAAAGTTTTTTCTTTTGGACCGAATATCTTGTAGACTGACAATGCATGGTTATGTAATACATGAAAAGAGGTGTAGCATTCCTTTGACCACAAAAGGAAAACAGACTCTTTCATACTTTCAAGAAACGTGATAGTACATACCGGGTTTGCCAAAAATTGCGCTGATAGAAATCTTTGTTGACTTAAAGGAGAGTCAACATGGTTATGTAATACATGAAAAGATGTGCAGCATTCCTTTGACAAGAATGTGTTTGTCAAGAAGCCGAAGCCCTCGCATAGTTTTCCATAGGCATGTTGTTAATTCTACATTCAGGATTTCAAAAATAGCACTCATATGCAGAAAGGAATCTGTTAGTTGATTTCAATAGTGTCATCAACAACATGCAATAAGTGCCCTGGAGAATTGTGTAGCATTCCAATACCAAACATGATAATAAGATTAAATTGAAATGGCATACCACTGAACTGGAAGTTGTTCCCTGCTTTCCCGTCAAATCCGCCATCCCCGTCATATCCAGACACTTTTAACCACGGAGAATGGATTCCCGTGAAAAAAAAAGCTCAGATTGAGCGGGTATACTGGGTTTACCGGGAACGACGGGGACAAACTTACAGTTACTCAGAATATAAATTCACTATTATTGATATACTTTTAATCTATTTAATATAACATATTTTATAACCGTAAGTATCTAACAGTATATTATAAATAATAATTAAATTATATTAAGATAACATGCAGTTAAACTGGAAGTTGTTCCCCGCTTTCTCGTCAAATCCGCCATCCCCGTCATGTCCAGACACTTTTAACCACGGTGAATGGATTCCCGTGAAAAGAAATGCTCAGATTGAGCGGGTATACTGGGTTTAACGGGAACAATGGGGACAAACTTACAGTTACTCAGAATATCAAGTCACTATTTTCGATATATTTTATGTAACACATTTTATAACTAGAAATTGTTCATCGCTTTTCCGTCGAGCCCGTCCTCCCAACAACATCCAAGTATTGTCAACAACGGGAATGGTAAAAAAGGCTGTACTTGCAGTAGCAATATTGGAACTGATGGTCTAAAGTGTTCCTAATGACTTAGGGGGCACGGTTGTTTTAATTAACAGGACAAGCTGTGCCAAATGACCAAAACAGGAACACAGTTCCCTTTAAGACTGTTCCTCCGGTTTAGCGCCATTGCTTAGAAATAAGACCATTGGCGAAAAACAGAGCGCTTGTTTCGAGCAACGAAATGTTCCGAGTGTCAGATAAGAGTGTAAAGAATTTGCTTCAGCTGTGGTTTCGAATTCTGTCGACTTTGAAAACCGATCACAACCGTTTTAAGAAAAAGGAACAAAATTTTTGGGGAATGGTGATATACATTCCCCAAAAGTGATGATCCCTTTATTTTGTACCTAAATTAACTTAGATTTTAGTCATTCGTTGTATTAACCTCGAAAGTGGACCGCTTTTGTGATTCAGAGTCGAAAAAAATAATTTTGGTTGATGCGACACGAGAGCCAACCTTGTTTTTAAAGCGCGAGTGTTCCGCGCATTTTTGTTTTTAGTCCCTTTAGCTGCAAAGAGACCTCAAACACTTTGCATGGAATGGAACTGTTTAGGTGTTAAAGTGAACAAATTGGTCAACAATAGGAACGCGATGTTCCTGTTGTTGTAATTAGGAACTATTTGTTCCTATTCGATGTGTTCCTTTCTACTTGATTTGTTCCCTTAAGAAGTGAAAGGGAACTCAAGTTCCGAATTAATTTCTGCGATCAGGAAATTAGGACCAAGTGTTCCTAGTTCCCTTTACTAAAAGAGAACGGGAGTTCCGATAACTTTATTTTTTGGTCCTTTTTTGCAAAAATAAGTTCCGATCTATCCTGCAAAGGAACTTATCACTCCATCATTATTCCTATTAATTGAAAGTTCCTTTCTTACTAAATAGGAACTTTTGTTCCAGATTTGAAAAGTAATTAGGTATAGCATAACTGAGGGTCAGTGAATGCACAAATTAGTTTTTATAGATAAAGTCACAGGATGAATAAGTTAGGGGAGGGGTCGGGATGATTGGTGTCGGACAATTGATGGTGCAAACGCGCAATGTATTATTAACGTGCCAACCATTTTTTTTTTATTTATAAACAAATATCAGGTTCAGCCTGCTTGTCTGTTTATTGGGACATGCACAAGCTTGTCGTGTGCAAGCATGAACTTGCCAGGACTTGTCCAATTGTCTCGAGTCTAACCAAGAGAACACGTTCGGGCAAATATCTTGCATAGACGATTGTGATTGGCTAGTCAAATTGATTGGTCTCGAGAGAGCAAAGTTGTATACTGAAGGTAAGCCCGTTGGAGTTTACGCGCATTTGCAGTCTTAGCTTTGACGAAAAATGAGCAAGAGCCAAGAGTTAGTCAACTGGTCAAAATTGCCAAATGCTTTGCCCAAGCCGAAGAGACTTCACTTAGAAGAAGATGAAACAGACGGCCTTTTCTACTGCCCAGTTCAAAATTGTAGTCACGATGGATTCGCAACCCAGCGAGGATGCAGAAAACATGTAAAGAAAAAGCATGCATGGTTCTATTTTTTCGATGAAAAGCCCGACACCAAAGATGCCAAGGAGATCGAGTCGACTGTCTCTGTTAAACAAGAGCCCCGTGAAAACATTTTGCGCACATCAAAAGACATTCCATCTTTTGATAATTCTAGCGTAATTGCCAAGCAACTCTACACCTGGCTAAGTGGTACTGGAGGAGGATGCAAAAGCGAGCGTCAATCCAAGCAAATAGTCAGCAGGTGTTTAAAGTTTTTGAAGTTTTGCTGCGAAGACGACGAAGAGCTCACATTTGACATAATCGACTTTGGTTTGTGCTCACCGAATCTCCTTTTCAAATTTGTTGACATGCTGCAGGACGAATGGAAGCTTGGTCACGCAGGACGACTGGGTTACATCGACGCAATTGGGGAAATGGTGGACTTCAGAAAAGTAAACGGCGCGTCGAAATCGGTGATAAGCAGTCTTTGTACCACAGAGATCTACTTGAAAAAGGTGCGTCGAACAGTTTCAAAAATGATGCGCATTCAATGGAACGGCGAACTCGACATAGACACGTTAGAGGCTAAGGGGCATTGGGCATCGTTAGAACAACTCTTGGAAGCGGTCGGGCGTTACTTGCCGCGCTACGAAAACGTGCTTAAAACGTGTAAAGAAAAACCGCGCGCGGTGTCGCCTTTGGATTTATCGTTTGCCACTAAATTTCTCGCCCTGTATTTGTTTATCAAGGTGAAAGGCTCCCGGCCAATGACCTATCAGTATTTGACTGTGGAGATGGTAAACAATGCCAAGACCAACGGTGGATATATCGACCAGAAAATGTTCAAAACCACGGGAAAATACGGCTTCGACTCGCTGTTTCTTACGGACACGAGCATGCAAGTGCTTGAAGGTTTCATCAACCACGTTCGTCCTCTTCTAAAGCTCACATGCGATTATGTTTTTGTAACAAGAAATGGAAGGCAGCACAGCAAACTCGGAGAATCAATGAGCAAATTGGTTTTTGACGCAACAGGCAAGTACGTTCACCCCACGCGCTATCGGCAAATAGTAGAGACCGCCAGCTCGTTAAAACTGGGCAGTTCTGCGCAAAACGCAATCTCCGAAGATCAGAAACACACTTCTGTAGTATCTAGGGTACACTACCAAAAGCAAAGATCTCGCGACGTCGCAACGAAGGCGCACGCGTTTCTCGAGGAACTGCAAGGCGACAAGGGCACGGAACTTGACAAAGATGTTCGCGCGCGTCTCTCTGACAAATCTACATCTTCGCAAGAACATGACGAAATATCAGACGGCTCTAATTCTACCGACGAAGTGGAAACAGTTCAAAAAGCCCCACCCCCTGATCGCCAAGCCGACAAACCACTAGAGAAAACCTGTGAGAGTGCCGTAAAAGTTAAAGGAAAGAGCTCTTCGAGGAGAACAAGTTTACTGTTCACGGAGGAGGAGGACAAGTATCCTAAAGCCGGGATCAAAAGGTATGGTTTTGGACAATGGAAAGCTATCCTTAGAGACGTCGATTTTCATTTTCAAAAGGGAAGAACAGCCAACTCGTTGCTATGTCGAGCGACGCGGCGATTCTATAAATATTCAAAAAAGTAAATGGTCCAATCAAAGCAATTTGCTGCTTTAAATAACGAGCAACTCTAGCATTCGATCTCTTTTGCTCCTGGACGCCGACGCGCTAGCATGGACAGCCTTGTCGATAAGCACCCCGAACTAACTTTACGAGATATCAAGTTGGCAGGCGAGTTTTTGCAAGGGATGTGTGCCGCCAATTTCCCCGAAAGTACTGCTTTGTTGGCGGAAAGTCTTCTATGGCGTCACCTGAACAGTTCCAAGGACAGGAAAAAGTCATCTCTAAGACGACTTATATTGGCGTGTCTGTTTCTTGCGATCAAATTGGAGGACAGCGACTTTGCCAGAAATGATTTGTTTATGGACATGGTATGCACGCCAGTGAAAAGGGAGGACATTATAGAAGAAGAGCTCAAGGTGCTAGAATCCGTCAATTGGAGACCCTTGTTAAATCTCGACATGGTTTGACTTTGACTCTTCCGTTGTTGGCGCTTCAAACATATGACACACAAGTGAAAAAACGATAAATAGATAATTTCATTTATTGTCATTAGGAAAATTATTACGGTGTACGCTTAATTATTATCAATTACAATTTGGGAGTGACACGTCAATTGACATTATTCGGTTGCCATGGTAACAATTAAGAACAGAATATTATTATATTATTGAACAGAATATTTGTAATCTATTTATTGTACACACATTCGAAGTCTTGAACGCTACTTATGCCTTTAGTCAACACTTTGCTCGCCGTTTTGGAAAGGAAGAGAAATGTTGAAATTGATGTAAGGAATCGAAATAGCTTACTTTAATTCTTGTGTTTTTCTTCCTTCCTTAGCCTCGAGCTTTTAGGCACACAGTAAATATTTCCAATGCTCATTTTATTTCGCTCAAACAGCTATCATAACAGAACTGTATTTATATCCATGGTGACGGGTTAAGCCCTACTTTACACAGATAGCATATTTCATTTTATATAGTAACAAAAGGTGTCCACACACACACTTGTGATTTCCAATAATATTCTATTTATTCTTGTAATGCAACGTGAACTCAATACTCTTAATGAACGTTTAATCACTAGTTACGCACTTAAATGGATTCTACTGACTAGAAAAAAAAATCTGTTATTGTTTTCTGACCCGACAGACATTTTCCACGCTTGCCAGCCCTCTGCATTTCCGGTGACTTTCTTTTCGTTGGTCGTTTGGGGCTGTTCACCGGGATTCCTCCCCATGTGCTGGGAAGGCTGTAATCTTCAATTGGTCTTACAACCCAGCTAGGAGTTGGGGGTACAAAGTCGGGGTCGAAAGGTGGGCTCCTTCTAGGTGTCGCTGCTCCGCTGGGCGAGAGAGGATTTAACTCTTCCACAGTTTCTCTGTAGCCACTGTCTTGAGTGTGGGAAGGCGCCTGCGTTATAAACATGTCCTCTTCGTCTGTCTCTTCGTCACGTCGCGGCAACGCCTCGCAGGGGTAAGGGAGTGACTGCCAGATGGTGCATATCCATTGCGTCTGCTGAGTGGACGTCCATCCCATTTCTACGCACTTGCGTCTCCGTTCCTCCAGCACAAGCTTTGCCAGACCTGGGACCTCTACTTTCTTGAAATTTAACTTAAGGGCCTCCTCGGCGACACCGATCATATATTGTAGGGCTTTTTTTACGTCTTGGTCAGTGGCAGAGTCTTCTTGCTTCTGGAGATCTATCAGCTCTTGTTCTTTCTGAAGAACCCACTCGTCTTCGTAGAATTTTCTCGCTTTTTCTTCGAGCTCTTGCATCTCTTCTTCCCGTTTCCTCAGAAAATACTCCTCACGTGTTCTCTCTATGTTAGGATGGTATGGTCCGCCGACCTTGTCTAGAAGATGGGCATCTTCCTCCCTTATCATTCCCAAACTCACCCATCGACGCCTTGTTTCCTCTAGGAATCTGCTCTCTCTATCGTGTAGATCTCTCTCTGCTTCCTCCATTACGTTTCGAACTTCCGCTCCGATAAGGGCGAGTTGTCTTTCCTTTAGGCTCTGCTTGGGCACTTTTCCTCTCTCCTTCGATATTCGTGATAGGTTTCTATCCCAGAACTCAGATGCTCGTAGTGACACATCCTCTGCATCCGAATCTCCGTCAGATTCTTCTTCTCCTTCTCCTTCTTCTTCTTCTTGGGAGCCATCGACATTATCTTCGTTTTCCCCACTCTCGCTATCGTCAAGCAAGGCAGAGCGAATGCGCTCCTTTTCGTCCTCGTCTAGTGGTCCGTCGTGCGCTCTTGAGGTGTTAAGAGGCACTTCGTCTTCTGGAGTCACTGATTTGGTAGAGGCCCACACGATGCAGTCCATTGCATGGCTTTTCAAGTACTCCTGGACACCAGCAGCGTTGGTCGAGTTTAACCTTCAAAAAAAGTAGGGACAAAACTTTAAAAAATACCAATAAGTCTTCCGAGCCATGCATCTCCTTTTCGTTTTGTCAACGTTCGACACCATGTGAAGGTGTTTCTTGATGGCTGTATCGAGCAATAACTAGTTTGGGACGAGACCGAGAGTGCTTTTTAAGCTTTCTTACCTTTTGAAATGAAATTTCTGCAGGCGAACCTCCATAGCATCGTTGTGGTCGGCGCCGAAGTCCATCTCAGTCTGACATGTAATGAAAATGGGACACCGTATCTGAAGGGGGACCGCAGATTTGTATTTCTTGTCTTATGCTGAAATGCCGCCTTGCGTCAGCATCTGTATGAAAAGAGAGATGCAATTATCTCAGTTAAGAAAACGATAGTTTAACAATATCGTAAATTTTTAACTTAGCTTTATAATAATATTGTAATGCGCTTTTGATTATTTTTATAGAAAAAAGCGCAATATAAATAATAAATATTATTATTAATTATTATTATTATTTACTTTCCAATCATCTGGATCGAGCATCTTTGCATAGGCCTCGTCAAGGAATATGATCTGCGTGTCTGTGTCGATCATGCTCTTGTTGAATGCATGCTGTTTAGAAATCATCGCGATGTACCTGAAACGACACAAATAAACAAACACAAAACAAGTTTTATGAATAAATGAGCTCTTACTAGTTGCTGTATTTCATAAAAAGCTGACACTGTACATGCTACTTGCTTTTCAGTGTTGGGGCATTACCTCCTCGGAATGATTGCCGTAAGTGGAGTAAAAAGAGACGTCTTGCCACTGTTCGGCTCCCCAATAAGACAGAGGACCCTCTCTTTGTGCTGCTTTCCTCCGTGGTTTAGAAGCCGTAGGAAGTACTCGCAAAAATGCGAAATTTCTACTTCGTCGAGGCTGTTCTCGAGGATGGCCTGGAAATAGCCGGGTTCAGAATTCTTTGTGTGATCATAATCGACAAACGCCCTTGGTGTTATTTTGCCTATGCTTGGGTCTTGAATGGCGTCTTTGATAAACTTTCGATTTGGGATTGAGTAACACCAGCCGTCCCGCACTTCTACAAGGTCGTAATTTATCGTTAACTGGTCACACATCTCGCTTTCGCGGTCTCCCATGATTTGAACGAGTTGGCTGGTATGGTGTAAAACAGTCTCTCGTAGTTTGGGGTTGCGGCCAAGGATGCTCAGGAATTTCTTCACTGAGCTACAGTGCTCGTATGTGTATTTGGCCGCTGTTAGCTTTTTATACACCTCGCCGTGAAAAAGGGCGTAGCCAAGTTTTCTCATCGCCCTTTCTACGTCGTTCAGGGCGATGCCAATTGGTGAAGCAAGATCTTGACTTGGTTCTGGAGTGATTTCGGCGTTTTGAGACTCTTCTATCCCGAAGACATCGAAAACCCTTCCGGCTTGGGCCAACGCCGGTATGGCCTTCTTTGTCAATATTGCCCTGAATTCCGGCGAGATCACTTGAAGGCGCACAACGCGTTCACTGCCCGTGGGCGACCCAACAGGTTCTTCGCACAGCTGGCTTTGAAGTAGTTCTATTCCATATCGAAAGGAGGCGTCTACCTTTCTTTGTGTGAAGGAGTTGTTGTGATCTTTCACAATTTGGCATAAAGGCGAAGCACAACTTTCCTCTTTGCCTGGAACGCACGACGGTAAAGATTTGGGGTCAGCTTCCACTCCGATTTCCAGCAAAGCCTTGTGTATGGGGACTGTAGAAACTTGCATGCCGTTCACTGATTTGAGTGCGAGCCAATAACTAATGGCGGGGTGGTAGGTTTTTTCTTCAACGGGACCTTGTTGTGAATTATTCGCTTGATCTTTTTGTCGGGGTCTCACTTCTTTCGAACCGATGGCCGAGAAAAAAAATGCCATCCCCTGTACTTTCTTCAGTGCCTGGTCACACTCGTCTCGCTTCTTTGTAATTTCTTTCCAAGTCTTCTCAAGCGATTCGCGTTCTCCGGTACTGAATGAAATTTTCGTGCTGATCAAGGAGCATCCTTTCACAGTTGTCAAAATGGTACTGATTAAAGCACTTCTTATTTTCTGTGGAAATAATATATCTTGGTTAGAATTTAGCTGCAAGGGAAAAAACTAAGCTGCAAGAAGCGGCAAAGAAGTCCAACATACCTTACTGTTGAGCTGCTTCGCAGGTCCGCTCGCCATGGCTGCTAGTGTTGAACTGATGACAGCGTCGTTTTGCAACCGATATTTATGCCCAAATACTTGGGAAATTTTTGTTTCAGCGAAGGCTTGTTGTTCCTTTAAAGTTTTTTCTTTTGGACCGAATATCTTGTAGACTGACAATGCATGGTTATGTAATACATGAAAAGAGGTGTAGCATTCCTTTGACCACAAAAGGAAAACAGACTCTTTCATACTTTCAAGAAACGTGATAGTACATACCGGGTTTGCCAAAAATTGCGCTGATAGAAATCTTTGTTGACTTAAAGGAGAGTCAACATGGTTATGTAATACATGAAAAGATGTGCAGCATTCCTTTGACAAGAATGTGTTTGTCAAGAAGCCGAAGCCCTCGCATAGTTTTCCATAGGCATGTTGTTAATTCTACATTCAGGATTTCAAAAATAGCACTCATATGCAGAAAGGAATCTGTTAGTTGATTTCAATAGTGTCATCAACAACATGCAATAAGTGCCCTGGAGAATTGTGTAGCATTCCAATACCAAACATGATAATAAGATTAAATTGAAATGGCATACCACTGAACTGGAAGTTGTTCCCTGCTTTCCCGTCAAATCCGCCATCCCCGTCATATCCAGACACTTTTAACCACGGAGAATGGATTCCCGTGAAAAAAAAAGCTCAGATTGAGCGGGTATACTGGGTTTACCGGGAACGACGGGGACAAACTTACAGTTACTCAGAATATAAATTCACTATTATTGATATACTTTTAATCTATTTAATATAACATATTTTATAACCGTAAGTATCTAACAGTATATTATAAATAATAATTAAATTATATTAAGATAACATGCAGTTAAACTGGAAGTTGTTCCCCGCTTTCTCGTCAAATCCGCCATCCCCGTCATGTCCAGACACTTTTAACCACGGTGAATGGATTCCCGTGAAAAGAAATGCTCAGATTGAGCGGGTATACTGGGTTTAACGGGAACAATGGGGACAAACTTACAGTTACTCAGAATATCAAGTCACTATTTTCGATATATTTTATGTAACACATTTTATAACTAGAAATTGTTCATCGCTTTTCCGTCGAGCCCGTCCTCCCAACAACATCCAAGTATTGTCAACAACGGGAATGGTAAAAAAGGCTGTACTTGCAGTAGCAATATTGGAACTGATGGTCTAAAGTGTTCCTAATGACTTAGGGGGCACGGTTGTTTTAATTAACAGGACAAGCTGTGCCAAATGACCAAAACAGGAACACAGTTCCCTTTAAGACTGTTCCTCCGGTTTAGCGCCATTGCTTAGAAATAAGACCATTGGCGAAAAACAGAGCGCTTGTTTCGAGCAACGAAATGTTCCGAGTGTCAGATAAGAGTGTAAAGAATTTGCTTCAGCTGTGGTTTCGAATTCTGTCGACTTTGAAAACCGATCACAACCGTTTTAAGAAAAAGGAACAAAATTTTTGGGGAATGGTGATATACATTCCCCAAAAGTGATGATCCCTTTATTTTGTACCTAAATTAACTTAGATTTTAGTCATTCGTTGTATTAACCTCGAAAGTGGACCGCTTTTGTGATTCAGAGTCGAAAAAAATAATTTTGGTTGATGCGACACGAGAGCCAACCTTGTTTTTAAAGCGCGAGTGTTCCGCGCATTTTTGTTTTTAGTCCCTTTAGCTGCAAAGAGACCTCAAACACTTTGCATGGAATGGAACTGTTTAGGTGTTAAAGTGAACAAATTGGTCAACAATAGGAACGCGATGTTCCTGTTGTTGTAATTAGGAACTATTTGTTCCTATTCGATGTGTTCCTTTCTACTTGATTTGTTCCCTTAAGAAGTGAAAGGGAACTCAAGTTCCGAATTAATTTCTGCGATCAGGAAATTAGGACCAAGTGTTCCTAGTTCCCTTTATTAAAAGAGAACGGGAGTTCCGATAACTTTATTTTTTGGTCCTTTTTTGCAAAAATAAGTTCCGATCTATCCTGCAAAGGAACTTATCACTCCATCATTATTCCTATTAATTGAAAGTTCCTTTCTTACTAAATAGGAACTTTTGTTCCAGATTTGAAAAGTAATTAGGTATAGCATAACTGAGGGTCAGTGAATGCACAAATTAGTTTTTATAGATAAAGTCACAGGATGAATAAGTTAGGGGAGGGGTCGGGATGATTGGTGTCGGACAATTGATGGTGCAAACGCGCAATGTATTATTAACGTGCCAACCATTTTTTTTTTATTTATAAACAAAAATCAGGTTCAGCCTGCTTGTCTGTTTATTGGGACATGCACAAGCTTGTCGTGTGCAAGCATGAACTTGCCAGGACTTGTCCAATTGTCTCGAGTCTAACCAAGAGAAGACGTTCGGGCAAATATCTTGCATAGACGATTGTGATTGGCTAGTCAAATTGATTGGTCTCGAGAGAGCAAAGCTGTATACTGAAGGTAAGCCCGTTGGAGTTTACGCGCATTTGCAGTCTTAGCTTTGACGAAAAATGAGCAAGAGCCAAGAGTTAGTCAACTGGTCAAAATTGCCAAATGCTTTGCCCAAGCCGAAGAGACTTCACTTAGAAGAAGATGAAACAGACGGCCTTTTCTACTGCCCAGTTCAAAATTGTAGTCACGATGGATTCGCAACCCAGCGAGGATGCAGAAAACATGTAAAGAAAAAGCATGCATGGTTCTATTTTTTCGATGAAAAGCCCGACACCAAAGATGCCAAGGAGATCGAGTCGACTGTCTCTGTTAAACAAGAGCCCCGTGAAAACATTTTGCGCACATCAAAAGACATTCCATCTTTTGATAATTCTAGCGTAATTGCCAAGCAACTCTACACCTGGCTAAGTGGTACTGGAGGAGGATGCAAAAGCGAGCGTCAATCCAAGCAAATAGTCAGCAGGTGTTTAAAGTTTTTGAAGTTTTGCTGCGAAGACGACGAAGAGCTCACATTTGACATAATCGACTTTGGTTTGTGCTCACCGAATCTCCTTTTCAAATTTGTTGACATGCTGCAGGACGAATGGAAGCTTGGTCACGCAGGACGACTGGGTTACATCGACGCAATTGGGGAAATGGTGGACTTCAGAAAAGTAAACGGCGCGTCGAAATCGGTGATAAGCAGTCTTTGTACCACAGAGATCTACTTGAAAAAGGTGCGTCGAACAGTTTCAAAAATGATGCGCATTCAATGGAACGGCGAACTCGACATAGACACGTTAGAGGCTAAGGGGCATTGGGCATCGTTAGAACAACTCTTGGAAGCGGTCGGGCGTTACTTGCCGCGCTACGAAAACGTGCTTAAAACGTGTAAAGAAAAACCGCGCGCGGTGTCGCCTTTGGATTTATCGTTTGCCACTAAATTTCTCGCCCTGTATTTGTTTATCAAGGTGAAAGGCTCCCGGCCAATGACCTATCAGTATTTGACTGTGGAGATGGTAAACAATGCCAAGACCAACGGTGGATATATCGACCAGAAAATGTTCAAAACCACGGGAAAATACGGCTTCGACTCGCTGTTTCTTACGGACACGAGCATGCAAGTGCTTGAAGGTTTCATCAACCACGTTCGTCCTCTTCTAAAGCCCACATGCGATTATGTTTTTGTAACAAGAAATGGAAGGCAGCACAGCAAACTCGGAGAATCAATGAGCAAATTGGTTTTTGACGCAACAGGCAAGTACGTTCACCCCACGCGCTATCGGCAAATAGTAGAGACCGCCAGCTCGTTAAAACTGGGCAGTTCTGCGCAAAACGCAATCTCCGAAGATCAGAAACACACTTCTGTAGTTGCTAGGGTACACTACCAAAAGCAAAGATCTCGCGACGTCGCAACGAAGGCGCACGCGTTTCTCGAGGAACTGCAAGGCGACAAGGGCACGGAACTTGACAAAGATGTTCGCGCGCGTCTCTCTGACAAATCTACATCTTCGCAAGAACATGACGAAATATCAGACGGCTCTAATTCTACCGACGAAGTGGAAACAGTTCAAAAAGCCCCACCCCCTGATCGCCAAGCCGACAAACCACTAGAGAAAACCTGTGAGAGTGCCGTAAAAGTTAAAGGAAAGAGCTCTTCGAGGAGAACAAGTTTACTGTTCACGGAGGAGGAGGACAAGTATCCTAAAGCCGGGATCAAAAGGTATGGTTTTGGACAATGGAAAGCTATCCTTAGAGACGTCGATTTTCATTTTCAAAAGGGAAGAACAGCCAACTCGTTGCTATGTCGAGCGACGCGGCGATTCTATAAATATTCAAAAAAGTAAATGGTCCAATCAAAGCAATTTGCTGCTTTAAATAACGAGCAACTCTAGCATTCGATCTCTTTTGCTCCTGGACGCCGACGCGCTAGCATGGACAGCCTTGTCGATAAGCACCCCGAACTAACTTTACGAGATATCAAGTTGGCAGGCGAGTTTTTGCAAGGGATGTGTGCCGCCAATTTCCCCGAAAGTACTGCTTTGTTGGCGGAAAGTCTTCTATGGCGTCACCTGAACAGTTCCAAGGACAGGAAAAAGTCATCTCTAAGACGACTTATATTGGCGTGTCTGTTTCTTGCGATCAAATTGGAGGACAGCGACTTTGCCAGAAATGATTTGTTTATGGACATGGTATGCACGCCAGTGAAAAGGGAGGACATTATAGAAGAAGAGCTCAAGGTGCTAGAATCCGTCAATTGGAGACCCTTGTTAAATCTCGACATGGTTTGACTTTGACTCTTCCGTTGTTGGCGCTTCAAACATATGACACACAAGTGAAAAAACGATAAATAGATAATTTCATTTATTGTCATTAGGAAAATTATTACGGTGTACGCTTAATTATTATCAATTACAATTTGGGAGTGACACGTCAATTGACATTATTCGGTTGCCATGGTAACAATCAAGAACAGAATATTATTATATTATTGAACAGAATATTTGTAATCTATTTATTGTACACACATTCGAAGTCTTGAACGCTACTTATGCCTTTAGTCAACACTTTGCTCGCCGTTTTGGAAAGGAAGAGAAATGTTGAAATTGATGTAAGGAATCGAAATAGCTTACTTTATTTCTTGTGTTTTTCTTCCTTCCTTAGCCTCGAGCTTTTAGGCACACAGTAAATATTTCCAATGCTCATTTTATTTAGCTCAAACAGCTATCATAACAGAACTGTATTTATATCCATGGTGACGGGTTAAGCCCTACTTTACACAGATAGCATTTCACGGTTGTCAAAATGGTACTGATTAAAGCACTTCTTATTTTCTGTGGAAATAATATATCTTGGTTAGAATTTAGCTGCAAGGGAAAAAACTAAGCTGCAAGAAGCGGCAAAGAAGTCCAACGTACCTTACTGTTGAGCTGCTTCGCAGGTCCGCTCGCCATGGCTGCTAGTGTTGAACTGATGACAGCGTCGTTTTGCAACCGATATTTATGCCCAAATACTTGGGAAATTTTTGTTTCAGCGAGGGCTTGTTGTTCCTTTAAAGTTTTTTCTTTTGGACCGAATATCTTGTAGACTGACAATGCATGGTTATGTAATACATGAAAAGAGGTGTAGCATTCCTTTGACCACAAAAGGAAAACAGACTCTTTCATACTTTCAAGAAACGTGATAGTACATACCGGGTTTGCCAAAAATTGCGCTGATAGAAATCTTTTTGTTGACTTAAAGGAGAGTCAACATGGTTATGTAATACATGAAAAGATGTGCAGCATTCCTTTGACAAGAATGTGTTTGTCAAGAAGCCGAAGCCCTCGCATAGTTTTCCATAGGCATGTTGTTAATTCTACATTCAGGATTTCAAAAATAGCACTCATATGCAGAAAGGAATCTGTTAGTTGATTTCAATAGTGTCATCAACAACATGCAATAAGTGCCCTGGAGAATTGTGTAGCATTCCAATACCAAACATGATAATAAGATTAAATTGAAATGGCATACCACTGAACTGGAAGTTGTTCCCTGCTTTCCCGTCAAATTCGCCATCCCCGTCATATCCAGACACTTTTAACCACGGAGAATGGATTCCCGTGAAAAAAAAAGCTCAGATTGAGCGGGTATACTGGGTTTACCGGGAACGACGGGGACAAACTTACAGTTACTCAGAATATAAATTCACTATTATTGATATACTTTTAATCTATTTAATATAACATATTTTATAACCGTAAGTATCTAACAGTATATTATAAATAATAATTAAATTATATTAAGATAACATGCAGTTAAACTGGAAGTTGTTCCCCGCTTTCCCGTCAAATCCGCCATCACCGTCATGTCCAGACACTTTTAACCACGGTGAATGGATTCCCGTGAAAAAAAAAAGCTCAGATTGAGCGGGTATACTGGGTTTACCGGGAACGACAGGGACAAACTTACAGTTACTCAGAATATAAATTCACTATTATTGATATACTTTTAATCTATTTAATATAACATATTTTATAACCGTAAGTATCTAACAGTATATTATAAATAATAATTAAATTATATTAAGATAACATGCAGTTAAACTGGAAGTTGTTCCCCGCTTTCCCGTCAAATCCGCCATCACCGTCATGTCCAGACACTTTTAACCACGGTGAATGGATTCCCGTGAAAAGAAATGCTCAGATTGAGCGGGTATACTGGGTTTAACGGGAACAATGGGGACAAACTTACAGTTACTCAGAATATCAAGTCACTATTTTCGATATATTTTATGTAACACATTTTATAACTAGAAATTGTTCATCGCTTTTCCGTCGAGCCCGTCCTCCCAACAACATCCAAGTATTGTCAACAACGGGAATGGTAAAAAAGGCTGTACTTGCAGTAGCAATATTGGAACTGATGGTCTAAAGTGTTCCTAATGACTTAGGGGGCACGGTTGTTTTAATTAACAGGACAAGCTGTGCCAAATGACCAAAACAGGAACACAGTTCCCTTTAAGACTGTTCCTCCGGTTAAGCGCCATTGCTTAGAAATAAGACCATTGGCGAAAAACAGAGCGCTTGTTTCGAGCAACGAAATGTTCCGAGTGTCAGATAAGAGTGTAAAGAATTTACTTCAGCTGTGGTTTCGAATTCTGTCGACTTTGAAAACCGATCACAACCGTTTTAAGAAAAAGGAACAAAATTTTTGGGGAATGGTGATGGTGATGATGATGATGATGATGATGATGATGATGATGATGATGGTGATGATGATGATTATGATGATGATAATGATGATGATGATGATGATGATGATGATGATGATGATGATGATGGTAATGATGCTCTTAAGACAATCACAAGTTAAACGAGCTTCGAGCACCATATTAATGTTCTTTTATTCTATATAGCTAGATTAATCGCTGAATGCAGTGGATTGGTGTTTAAGTGGAATTGCATCTCAGAGAACAAGATAAATCATTGCCCAAGATAAATTTGAAAATTATTTTTTCAGCGATCGAGGACTTGTGTGATGATTTGCACCCCACACTCAAACTTAAAGGGGAATTAACACGGGTATCTGGTGTTATATAAAAAAAAAGCGCCAAAACTTTTTTTTCAAATATTTTTCTATCAACAGAAATCTTAACGTATTGCTCAAATTTCATGTAGATTATCACCCCAGTGTACTAAGACTATCGATGAGTGCACGTCTCTGGCCACAGATGGACTGGGTTAGAACAGACCGCAACCTGAAAAAAAATTCGGCTAACTATTTTCACTCTCGCGTTTTTGCTCTTAAAGTACACCAGAGCAGGTCTTGTGTTGTTCCTATCAAGAATTCAGGTGATTTCTATTTTTCTTGATGTTCTAAAAATGTTTTGAAATTAAGTGAAGATGTTGTCGCACTATTTTTACCACAAAAGGTCAAAGGTCGCGATACTTCCCATTTAAGCGTGAGGCATCGCAAAAAACAGTTCAGCCAGTTACTTTCTATTTCAAAGTGCTTCGCTGAGGATTTGCAGGAACTCTTGTAACTGCGCTTCTTCTTGTGTCAAGCTGGATGCGATGAGAACCAGACCCCGTCTCAGTTTAGATGATGGCGTCGGCACTTAATACGGAAACGTCGAGTACCGCAGCAGCTCTTACTTATAGCTCTTGCTTTAAACTGAGAGAGGAGCGTCAAAGAGAAAAAAGGACGGGGAAGAGACGTCAATAATATGGTCTTAAAGTATCTATCTCATTTGGTAGATGGGTGGGTTGTTGGGTATGCTGATTTCTTATCGGGTAAAATAAAAATAAAATAACAAATAAATGGGAATCTCAGTGGAATCCACGGAGTGGCTCTTCTCTCCCCTGTTTCCGGGTAGAACTGGAATTTGAAACGTTGGTTTTTGTGGAGGGAGAAAAACCGGAGTACCCGGAGCAGGGACGAGAATCAACAACAAACTCAATCCACGTATAACTCCGAGATCGGGAATTGATGCATTTTTCTTAGATAATTAAACATTAGTGTCTCTAAAAAACGCCAAAATATAAAGCAATGTATGGGGTTTTTCCTAAATTGAAGCCTAATTATCTCTGAAAAATGCATGGTTACCCCCAAATTTCTTTTGAGGTACCAAAAGCATTTGCTAAGTTCTGCTTTCTCCGTATAGTTTTAAGCGGCGCAAAAATATTCCTGTATTAGTAGACACTACCTATAGGAAACCCGAGTATCTCTTGATGTGCAGAACGTTTGCGCAGTAACAATAGTAGGCACCGTCCTTAAATATTTCAAACAAGGGAAAGAGTGTTTAATGTGATTTCCTAACAGCGAGATGTAGGTTGAATAAACAATGCACGGCCGAGGTTGTTTTAAGCCAACTTCGAGGTGTTTAGAAATCGGATGAAACACTCTTTCGAGCGTTCATGATATAGCTTCTCGAGCCATTAGCAAATCTTGTAGAAATACAAAGGAAAAGTTCACCCCATTTTATGATAATTAAGATAACATTTCGTATCCTCCTTCCCGATGGAGATTTACACTGTGTTCAATTCACTATTTAAAAGCTGTAACATTGTAGTATTACAAGCATTGTAATGTAACGCGCATTAGATCATATACCCATGTATTTTGCGCTATATAAATAATAAAGTTATGGTATGTTATGTTAATTCATGAATTGTTAATAAGAGCGTAATTCAGAGGCGTTTTTGTGACTTTCTATTACTAAATATCGCGCAAATTCCTCTTTTTAACAACAAGAAAAGCACGTAGACTTAGGCGGGAAACACTAAGGAAGCGACGGGAAGTCCCCTGCTCCCCACCCCACCCCTCCCTCAAACCCCCCCCCCCCCCTCCACCCCTCAAACATGATGTATGTAGCTTGACTCTGGTGTTCCTAATTGTAAAAAAATACGATTTACTCAACAGAAACTGAGTACCGTGGACCTGAGCTTCATTGGAAGGAGCCCAGAGGCTTCACCTGTAACGGTGAGTTTTTGACAAAGTTACACTTGTATGATGTCAACATGAGCTAGATGTTTCTCGTGTTACTGTGGAGCTAATGGCCTCCAAAAATTCCTTTCGTGGTAGTCATTCAATCATAGAGTAAAGGGTATCGTGACTTATAAGCTGCTTTCTTCGAGTATTAAGCACACTTAATTTTCTTTGCCGGAGACATTGTTTGTTTTCTTCCTCTGTGCTGTGATTAAGGTGATTCCTGCGAAATAAAAGTTGTCGTGAAAATTTTCTCGGACTTTCTGTGATTGTTCACTATTTCGTATAATTTCGAGAAATATATGTATTAAAAAAGATAGGTCATCGTGTCCGCGAAGGACCTACGATCCACTCAGTTTACACCATAATCGCTTGTAATATTCGCTTCAATAATGCCTGATCAGTAATTGCCATGTCTGGTCGGGTAACAGAAGTTACATAGAAAATGCAAAATTTAAGAAAAACGATAAACATAAAATGAATGAGGCATAATCGGAAATTAAAGATAAATTTCTTAGTATAGGAAGTACAGTATGAGATAGTGTAGACCCAAAACGTTGCTTGCGTGCGAGTTCTCAGTTTCGCTATTTAATGTCTGCGAGTGGTGGGAAAGCTCGTATTTCTGGCAATAACACATTCAGTTCTGTCGTCAAATTTTTCATAAACATTTTAAACACAAAGAGGATAATAAGTTAGACTATTTTCACATCACAACCTTAATCTCAGGCGCTTCTGAGTTATACCGCATGGAAAAATGTTTATTGAAAAACTGCTCCAAAATGAGATTTTTAAACAATGAAATTTTGGTGATTTTCAAACTTGTGCCGTACATTCCCATTTAAGTAAACAATTCTGGTTTTAGACTTGAATCATCTGCCAGTGTCTCTTACACAGATAAACCAATTTGAAAAAATCGTGCTTCCTTTTGCGGTTTTCACGAGCGAAGTTCCTGTGTCGTTACTCCGGCGACGCACTAATTCCGCCATTTTTTGACGGTCAGCGCCCGTTACAGTTTTTGAGAATTTTCTGAGAAATAAAAGCAGAGTTGAACATAAGAAATACACCACGTTTATTAGCTCATCATAGAGTATGTCTGAGCAAAATATGAGAGTAGTCAATTTTTTAACTCTGTGCCACCACTCACTCGGTCATGAAAAAAAGGCGCTCTTAAGGTGGCCGAATACAGTTTTTTAGTGTACAGGTGTTAGAAGACGTTATTTGCAAACTATGTATTTCTGGACGTCCAAAATTGGTATGGTATAAGACCAACTAAGAAGGGATGTATTTTAGTACGTCTTGTTGAGATAAGTACCGTTTCCATGGCAACGCAGGGAACTATTAAACGTCCATAAATATTAGGTTTCCTTTATTTTTAGAAAATGTACTCATTAGATTTTTTCAATTTTTTGTATCCAGAAAAAACTCACAAAATACTGACACAGTTGCACTACTTTCATGTAATTTTAACAGAGAGATCTCCTGTAAATATTGATTTTGCATCTTAATGTTTTGTGAAGATACCCTCTGTTAGATTTAGGTTTCTCTTTGTAGGCGAGTTACGCTTTTAGGGAACTACTTTCATGCCAAATGTCACGAAATTCTAATGAGCGGTTCCTTAGAAAACAGTTCATTTCCACGAAAACAACCAGTCACAATTTTTTGGTCAAATGCGCATGCGTGGCTTTAATTGGGTTTCCTGGCAAAGATGAAAAGCATGCAAAAGGTCTTGGTGAATGACGTTTTTGCTCGGAAAGAAAAGAAAAAGAGTCCAGGAATGAGAAACTTAGTTATTTAGGATCAAAACTTAACTTTATTATCCATTTTATGTGAAATTGAGGGATCACTTTATCGACCGCCGTATTTGCGTACCACAACCCTAGCGCGCGCTTAATAGCGTCACTAACAGAATCTGTAAAGCGCGCGCAAACTGTGTTCGGCCACCTTAATTCCTGCGAGTGGTGGGAAAGCTCCTATTTCTGGCAATAACACATTCGTCAATTTTTCCTTACAAAATTTAAACATTAAGAGGATAATACTTAAGTTCAAATAACGAGATAAAAAAGATAGGTGACTGTTCTGTCGTACTTTGTAATAGTCAGTCGCACTTTGTAATACCTGTCGCACTTTGTAATAAGACTGTCACACTTTGTAATACCTGTCGCACTTTGTAATGACACTTGTCGCACTTTGTAATAAATTAAACTGTCGCACTTTGTAATAACAAATTGTCGCACTTTGTAATAAGATTTCCAATTACTTTTGAATAGGATTTTCTGTAAAAAATAAGTGAATTTCCTGATCACCCAGGGCTCAAATACGTTCAAATACGTTCTTCTTTGATATTTTACTTTGCATTCTAAACGGAGGGTATGAAAAAAAAAAAAAAAAAAAAAAAAACGCGTTCTCCTCCTCGCTTCTCGCAATTGTTATTTGTCTTGACTACGATGTATCTTGACAGAAACACTTTGTCACCACGAATAATGAATTTGAAAATTCGGTTATGTTAAGCCCCTCCATTGCTTGGTACGTCCCTCGTCTAGTGTTTATTTTGGATATTTTGGATAGTAAATGAATAGAATTTCTTCTTCTTGAAAAAGGCACAGCTGCAGATAAAAGTGAACTTTACAAGGAAATGACTGTAAAGATTTTTATTATCAAAAAGTTTTTTTTCCATGTTCATTGTTTTCATGTATCATTCCTGACTCCCCTCTCCTCCCCCCCCCCCCTCTCCCCCGCTCCCCACAAAAACACAGTAGAACACTCGAAGTCTTCCTCTTCCTTTACTAACCCTTCGACTCAACCCTCTCGCGCATCTTTTTATTTTAACCAGGAGTTATCTCTCCTCTGTTCACTTATTGCATTCCATCACTGCTAAGAAAGCGGTGTGATCTCCAAAATAACAATAGCGAGAAGCGTTGAGGAGGACGCTTTTCTTTTTTTTTTTTTTTTTTTTTCGCCTCAGTTTAGCTTACAGAACCAAATATCAAGGAAGAATGTTTTTTTGTATTTGTGCCCTAGGGGATTAGTCAAGTCGTAATTTCTACCAAATATCTTATTCAAAGGAAATTTAAAAGCTTATTACAAATTACGACAATTTGTTATTACAAAATGCGACAGCTTAAGTTATTACAAAGTGCGACAACCTGTTACTACAAAGTGTGACAGCTATTTTATTACAAAGTGCGAAAAGTGTTATTATAAAGTGCTATAGGTATCACAAAGTGCAACAGTCTTATTACAAAGTGCGACAGGTAATACTAAGTGCGATGATTATAACGAAGCACGACAGAACAAGGTTAGATTTCTTACGTTTTGGGGGCTACAAATCCTTACGTTTAAAGGATAGATTTCTTACGTTAGGGGGTTACAAAAACTTACGTTTAGGGGATAGATTTCTTACGTTAGGGGGTTACAAAGCCTTACGTTTAAGGGTTAGATTTCTTACATTTGGGGGTTACAAATACTTACGTTCGGTGGTTAGCTTTCTTACGTTTAAGGGTTATAAATCCTTACGTTTGGGGGTAACAAATCTTTACGTTTGGGGGTTAGATTTCTTACGTTAAGGGGTTACAAATTCTTACGTTTGGGGTTTAGATTTCTTACGTTTAGGGGTTACAAATCCTTACGTTTGGGGGTTACATATCTTACGTTTGGAGGTTACAGATCCTTATATTGTGGGGTAAGATTTGTTACGTTTAGGGTTAAAAATCGTTACGTTTGGGGGTGAGATTTCTTACCTTTGGAAATTAGATTTCTTACGTTTAAGGGTTAAAATCCTTACGTTTGGGGGTTAGATTTCTTAAGTTTAGGGGTTACAAATCCTTACGTTTGGGGGTTAGATTTCTTACGTTTGGGGGTTATATATCCTCACGTTTGAGGGCTAGATTTCTAACGTTTGAGGGTTAGATTTCTTACGTTTGGAGGTTACAAATCCTTACGTTTGGAAGGTAGATTTCTTACGTTCAATGGTTACAAATCCTTACATTTTGGGGTTAGATTTCTTTCGTTTGGGGGTCACAAATCCTTACGTTTGGGGGTTAGATTTCTTTCGTTTAAAGGGTTACAAATCCTTATGTTCGGGGGTTAGATTTCTTACGTTTAGTGGTTAAAAATCCTTACGTTCGGCTGTTAGATTTCTTACGTTTAGAGGTTATAAAATCCTTACGTTTGGGAGTTAGATTTCTAACGTTTGGGGGCTACAAATCCTTACGTTCGGGGGTTAGATTTCTTACGTTTGGGGGTTTTAAATTCTTACGTTTTGGGGGTTATAAATCCTTACGTTTGAGAGTTGGATTTCTTACGTTTAGGGGTTACAAATCCTTACGTTTAAGGTTAGTTTTCTTATGTTTGGGGGTTATAAATTCTTACGTTTTGGGGTTTACAAATCTTTATGTTTGAAAGTTGGATTTCTTACGTTTAGGGGTTACAAATCCTTACGTTTGGGGGTTATAAACCCTCACGTTTGGATTTTAGATTTCAAGCGATTAAGGGTTATAAAATCCTTACGTTTGGGGGTTAGATTTCTTACTCCTGGGGGTTAGATTTCTTACGTTTGGGGGTAAAATTTCTTACGATTAAGATCAAAAATCCTTACTTTTGTGAGTAAGATTTTTTCCGTTCGGGGGTTACATTTCTTACGTTTGGGGGTTTTAAAATCCTAACTTTAGGGGTTAGATTTCTTTGGTTTAAGAGTTACAAATCTTTACGTTCGGGAGTTAGTTTTCTTATGTTTGGGGGTTATAAATTCTTACGTTTTGGGGGTTACAAATCCTTGCGTTTGAAAGTTGGATTTCTTACGTTTACGGCCGAGTTGCAAATCCTTACGTTTGAGGTTAGTTTTCTTATGTTTGGGGGTTATAAATTCTTACGTTTTTTGGGTTTACAAATCCTTACGTTTGAAAGTTGGATTTCATACGTTTAGGGGTTACAAATCCTTACGTTTGGGGGTTATAAATCCTCACGTTTGGAGTTTAGATTTCAAACGATTAAGGGTTATAAAATCCTTACGTTTGGGGGTTAGATTTCTTACGTTTGGGGGTTACAAATCCTTACGTTTAGGGGTTACAAATCCTTACATTTTGGGGTTAGATTTCTTACGTTTGGAGGTTACAAATCCTTACGTTCGGGGGTTAGATTTCATACGTTTGGGAGTTATAAATCCTTACGTTTGGGGAATAGATTTCTTACGTTTGGAGGTTACAAATCCTTACTTTTAGGGGTTAGATTTCTTACGTTTGGGGGTTAGATTTCTTACGTTTGGCGGTAAGATTTCTTACGTTTGGGGGTTAGATTTCTTACGATTAAAGGTCACAAATCCTTACTTTTGGGGGTAAGATTTCTTTCTTTTGGGAATTAGATTTCTTACGTTTGGGGGTAAAATTTCTTACGTTTAGCTGTAAGATTTCTTTCGTTTGGGGGTTAGATTTCTTACGTTTAGGGTTAGATTTGTTACGATTAAGGGTCACAAATCCTTACTTTTGGGGGTAAGATTGGGGCTTGTAAAATCCTTACGTTTGGGGGTTAGATTTCTTACTTGTGGGGGTTAGATTTTTTACGTTTGGGTGTAAGATTTCTTACGATTAAGGGTCACAAATCCTTACTTTTGGGGGTAAGATTTCTTACGTTTGGGGGTTAGAATTCTTTTAGTGTGGGGGTAAGATTTCTTACGTTTGGGGGTTAGATTTCTGACTTTTAATGGTAAGATTTCTTACGTTTGGTGGTAAGATTTCTTACGTTTGGGGGTTAGATTCCTTACGTCTGGGGTTAGATTTCTTACGATTGGGTGTAAGATTTCTTACGATTAAGGGTCACAAATCCTTACTTTTGGGGGTAAGATTTCTAACGTTTGGGGGTTAGATTTCTTACGTTTGGGGGTAAGATTTCTTACGTTTTAGGGTAAGATTTCTTACGTTTTGGAATAAGATTTCTGACGTCTGGGGGATAGATTTGTTACATTTAAGGTTAAAAATCTTTACGTTTGGGGGTTAGATTTTTAACGTTTAGGTGGTTACAAATCCTTACCTTCGCTGATTAGATTTTTTTACGTTTAGGGGTTACAAATCCTTACGTTTTGGGGGTAAGATTTTTTACGTTTAAGGGTTACAAATCTTTACGTTTTGGGGGTAAGATTTTTTACGTTTAAGGGTTACAAATCTTTACGTTTGGGGGTTAGATTTCTAACGTTTAGGGGGTTACAAACCCTTACGTTCGCTGATTAGATTTTTTTACGTTTAGGGGTTACAAATCGTTACGTTTTGGGGGTAAGATTTTTTACGTTTAAGGGTTACAAATCTTTACGTTTGGGGGTTAGATTTCTAACGTTTAGGGGGTTACAAACCCTTACGTTCGCTGATTAGATTTTTTACGTTTAGGTGTTACAAATCCTTACGTTTGGGGGTTAGATTTCTTACGTTTGGGGATGTCACATCTTTACGTATGGGGGTTTGATTTCTTTTGTTTGGGGGTTATAAATCCTTACTTTTGGCGGTAAGATTTCCTACGCTTGGAGATTAGAGTTCTTACGTTTGGGGGTCACAAATCCTTACGTTTGGGGGTTAGATTTCTTACCTTTAAAGGGTTACAAATCCTTACGTTCGGGAGTTAGATTTTTTAGTTTTAGGGGTTATAAATCCTTACGTTTGGGGGTTAGATTTTTTACGTTTTGGGGTAACAAATATTTATGTTTGGGGGTTAGATTTCTTACGTTTGGTGGTTACAAATCCTTACGTTCGGGGATCAGATTTCTTACGTTTAGAGGTTATAAAATCCTTACGTTTGGGAGTTAGATTTCTTACGTTTGGGGGTTACAAATCCCTACGTTCGAAGGTTAGATTTCTTACGTTTGGGGGTTTTAAAATCCTTACGTTAGGGGTTTAGATTTCTTAGGTTTAAGGGTTACAAATCTTTACGTTCGGGAGTTAGATTTCTTACGTTTTGGGGTTACAAGTCCTTACGTTCGGTAGTTAGTTTTCTAATTTTCGGGGGATTATATATTCTTACGCTTTGGGGGTTACACATGCTTACGTTTGAAGGTTGGATTTCTTACGTTTAAGGGTTACAAATCCTTACGTTTGGGGGTTATAAATACTCACATTTGGAGTTTAGATTTCAAACGTTTGGGGGTTATAAAATCCTTACGTTTGGGGCTTAGATTTCTTACGTTTGGGAGTTATAAATCCTTACGTTTGGAGGTTAGATTTCTTACATTTGGGGGTTACAAATACCTACGTTCGGTGGTTAGCTTTCTTACGTTTGGGGGTTAGTTTTTTTGCGTTTGGGGGTAACAAATCTTTACGTTTGGGGGTTAGATTTCTTACGTTAAGGGGTTAAAATCCTTACGTTTATGGTTTATATTTCTTACGTTTAGGGGTTACAAATCCTTACGTTTGCGGGTGACATTTCTTAAGTTTGGAGTTTACAAATCCTTATGTTTTGGGTTAGATTTGTTACGTTTAGGGTTAAAAAATTTCCTTACGTTTGGGGGTGAGATTTCCTACGTTAGGAAATTAGATTTCTTACGTTTGAGGGGTTAGATTTCTTAAGTTTTAGGGGCTACAAATCCTTACGTTCGGAGGTTAGATTTCTTACATTCGAGGGTTAGATTTCTAACGTTTGGGGCTTACAAATCTTTACGTTTGGGGGTTATATTTCTTACGTTTGGAGGTTATAAATCCTTACGTTTGGGGGTTAGATTTCTTACGTTTGGGGATTACAAATCCCTACGTTTGGGGGTTACATTTCTTTGGTTTGGGGTTACGATTTCTCGTGTTTGGGGGTTCGATTTCTTACGTTTGGAGGTTACAAATCTTTACGTTTGGGGGTTAGATTTTTAACTTTTTACGGATTACAAATCCTTACGTTTGGAGGTCAGATTTCTTTTGTTTAGGGGTTAGATTTCTTGCGTCTGGGGGTTATATTTCTTACGTTTGAGGGTTATAAATCCTCACGTTTCAGGGTTAGATTTCTAACGTTTGGTTGTTGCAAATCTTTACGTTTGGAAGTTAGATTTCTTACGTTTGGGGGTTACAAAGCCTTACAATTTGGGATTAGATTTCTTACGGATAAGGGTTACAAATCCTTACGTTCGGGGGTTAGAATTCTTACATTTGAGGGTCACATTTCTAACGTTTGGGGTTTAGATTTCTTTTGTTTCGGGGTTTTAAATCCTTATATTTTGGGGTTAGATTTCTTAGTTTCAGGGGTTACAAATCCTTACGTTCGGGGGCTAGATTTCTTAGTGTCAGGGGTTATAAATCTTTACGTTTGGGGGTTAGATTTTTTACGTTTGGTGGTTACAATTACTTACGTTTGGGGGTTAGATTTCTTGCGTTTGGGGGTTACAAATCCTTACGTTCGGGGGTTAGATTTCTTACGTTTGGTGGTTATAAATCCTTATGTTTGGGGGTTAGATTTCTTACGTTTGGGGTTACAAATACTTACGTTTGGGGGTTAGATTTCTTACATTTGGTGGTTACAAATCCTTACGTTCGGCAGTTAGATTTCTTACGTTTAGAGGTTATAAAATCCTTACGTTTGGGATTTAGATTTCTTACGTTTGGGGGTTTCAAATCCTTACGTTCGGGGGTTAGATTTTTTACGTTTGGGGGTTAGATTTCTTAGCTTTGAAGGTTACAAATCTTTACGTTCGGGAGTTAGATTTCCTACGTTTTGTGGTTACAAGTCCTTACGTTCGGGGGTTAGTTTTCTTATGTTTGGGGGTTATAAATTCTTACATTTTGGTGGTTACAAATCCTTACGTTTGAAAGTTGGATTTCTTACGTTTTGGGGGTTACAACTCCGTACGTTTGGGGGTTATAAATCCTCACGTTTGGAGTCTAGATTTAAAACAATTGGGGCTTATAAAATCCTTACGTTTGGGGGTTTAATTTCTCACGTTTGGTGGTTACAAATCCCTACGTTTGGGGGTAAGATTTCTTACGTTTATGGGTTACAAATCCTTACATTTTGGGGTTAGATTTCTTACGTTTGGAGGTTACAAATCCTTACGTTCGGGAAATAGATTTCATACGTTTGGGAGTTATAAATCCTTACGTTAAGGAATAGATTTCTAACGTTTAGGCGTTTATTTCTTACGTTTGGAGGTTACAAATCCTTACGTTTGGGCGTTAGATTTCTTACGTTTGAGGGTTATAAATCCTTACTTTTGGGGGGTGAGATTTCTTACGTTTGGGGGTTACAAATCCTTACGTTTGGGGGTTAGATTTCTTACGTTTAGGGGGTTACAAATCCTTACGTTTGAGGGTAAGATTTCTTACGTTTGAGGATTACAAATCTTTACGTTCGGGTGATAGATTTCTTACTTTTACGGGGTTACAAATCCTTTCGTTTGGGCGTCAAATTTCTTACGTTTGAAAGTTATAAATCGTTACTTTTGGGGGTTAGATTTTTTACGTTCAGGGAGTTACAAATCCTTACGTTTGGGCGTTAGATTTCTCACGTTTGGGGATTACAAATCCTTACGTTCGCTGATTAGATTTTTTACGTTTAGGAGTTACAAATTCTTACGTTTGGGGGTTAGATTTCTTACGTTGGGGGTTACAAAACTTTACGTTTGGAGGTTAGATTTCTTACGTTTAAGGATTACAAATCCTTACGTTTGGGGGTTACAAAACTTTACGCTTGGAGGTTAGATTTCTTACGTTTGGGGATTACAAATCCTTACGTTTGGGGGTTTGATTTCCTTCGTTTGGGGGTTATAAATCCTTACGCTTGGGGGTGAGATTTCTTACGTTTAAAGGGTTATAAATCCTTACGTTTGGGGGTTAGATTTCTTTCGTTTAAAGGATTACAAATCCTTACGTTCGGGGGTTAGATTTCTTATTTCAAGGGGTTATAAATCCTTACGTTTGGGGATTAGATTTTTCACGTTTAAACTGTTACAAATCCTTACGTTCGGGGGTTACAATTCTTAGTTTTAGGAGTTACAAATACTTAGTACGTTTGGGGGTTAGATTTCTTACGTTTGGTAGTTACAAATCCTTACGTTTGGGGGTTAGATTTCTTACGTTTTGGGGTTACAAGTCCTTACAATCGGGGGTTAGTTTTCTTATGTTTGAAGGTTATAAATTCGTTCGCTTGGGGGGTTACAAATCCTTACGTTTGAAGGTTGGGTTTCTTACGTTTAGGGGTATAAAATCCTTACGTTTGGGAGTTATAAATCCTCACATTTTGAGTTTAGATTTCAAACGTTTTGGGGTTATATAATCCTTACGTTTGGGGGTTACATTCCTTACGTTTGGAGGTTACAAATCCTTACGTTTGGGGGTTAGATTTCTTACCTTTAGGGGTTACAAAACCTTACATTTTGGGGTTAGATTTCTTACGTTTAAAGGTGACAAAACCTTATGTTTGGGGGTTAGATGTCTTACGTTTATTGGTCACAAATCCTTACGTTTGGGGGTAAGAGTTCTTACGTTTGAGGGTTACAAATCTTTACGTTTGGGGGTTAGATTTCTTACGTTTAGGGGTTACAAAACCTTACATTTTGAGGTTAGATTTCTTACGTTTGGAGGTTGCAAATTTTAACGTTCAGGGGTTAGATTTCATACGTTTGGGACTTATAAATCCTTACTTTTAGAGGTTAGATCTCTAACGTTTGGGGGTTAGATTTCTTACGTTTGGAGGTTACAAATCCTTACCTTTAGGAGTGAGATTTTTTTTACATTTGTTGGTTAGATTTCTTACGTTTAAGGGTCAAAATTCCTTACGTTTTGGGGTAAGATTTCTTACGTTTGAGGGTTACAAATCTTTAAATTTGGAGGTTAGATTTCTCACGTTTAGGAGGTTACAAATCTTTTCGTTTGCTGGTTAGATTTTTTTTGTTTGGGGGTTAGATTTCTTACGTTTAGGGGGTTACAAATCCATACGTTCGCTGGTTAGATTTTTTTCGTTTGGTGGTTAGATTTTTACGTTTTTAGGGTGACAAATCCTTACGTTCGGGTCTAAAATTTTTTAGTTTTGGGGGTCACAAATCATTATATTTAGGTACTAGATTTCTTACGTTTGAGGGTTACAAATCCTTACGTTTGGGTATTAGATTTCTTACGTTTGGGGGTTTTAAATCCTTCGTTTAGGGGTTACAAATCCTTACGTTTGGGTGGTTTAATTTCTATACCTTTGGGGTTTACAAATCCTTACGTTTAAGGGTTAGATTTCTTACCTTTGGGGGTTATAAATCCTTACGTTCTTGGGTTAGATTTCTTACGTTTGGGGGTTACAAATCTTTACGTTTTGGGGTTAGATTTCTTACGTGTTATGGTTTCATATTCTTACGTTTGGGGGTTAAATTTCTTACGTTTCGGTGTTAGATTTCTTACGTTTGGGGGTTATAATCCTTACGTTTGGGGGTTATAATTCTTACGTTCGGAGTTAGATTTCTTATGTTTGAGGTTTACAAATCCTTACGTTTGAGGATTAGATTTCTTACGTTTGTGGGTTGCAAATCCTTAAGTTTTGGGGTTACAAATCATTACGTTTGTGAGTTAGATTTCTTACGTTTGGAGGTTATAAATCCTTCCGTTATGGGGTTAGATTTCTTACCTTTGGGGGTTTTATAATCCTTTAGTTAGGGGGTTAGATTTCTTATGTTTGGAGGTTACAAATCCTTACGTTTGGGGGTTAGATTTCTTACGTTTTGGGGTAGGTTAAATTTCTTACGTTTTGGGGTTACAAATCCTTACGTTCGGGGGTTAAATTTCTTTCATTTAGAAGTTATAAATCCTTACATTTGGGTGTTAGATTTCTTACGTTTAAGGTTTCAAATCTTTACGTTTGGGGGTTAGATTTCTTACGTTTGATGGTTACAAATCCTTACCTTTGGGGGTTATAAATACTTACGTTTGAAGGTTAGATTTTTTACGTTTAAAGATTAAATTTCTTACGTTTTGGGGTTATAAAATCCTTCCGTTAGGGAGTTAGAATTCTTACGTTTGGGGGTTATAAATCTTTACGTTTGGGGGTTAAATTTCTTATGTTTTGAGGGTTATAAAATCCTTACATTTGCCGGTTAGATTTGTTACGTTTTGGCGTTACAAATCCTTACGTTCGAGGGTTAGATTTCTTACGTTTGAGGGTTATAAATCTTTACGTTTGGGGGTTAGATTTCTTATATTTGACGGTTTCAAATCCTTACGTTTGAGGGTTAGATTTGCTACATTTAAAAGTTACAAATCCTTACGCTTTGGGAGTTATAAATCCTTATGTTTAGGGATTAGGGTTTTATTACGTTTAGGGGTTAAAAAACCTTACGTTTGGGGGTTACAAATCCTTATGTTTGGCGGTTAGATTTCTTACATTTGCGGGTTAGATTTCTTACTTTTTTGGATTACAAATCCTTACGTTCGAGGGTTAGATCTTTTACGTTTGGGGGTTATAAATCTTTACGTTTGGGGGTTAAATTTCTTATGTTTTGGGGCTTATAAAATCCTTACATTTGCCGGTTAGATTTGTTACGTTTTGGCGTTACAAATCCTTACGTTCGAGGGTTAGATTTCTTACGTTTGAGGGTTATAAATCTTTACGTTTGGGGGTTAGATTTCTTATATTTGACGGTTTCAAATCCTTACGTTTGAGGGTTAGATTTCTTACATTTAAAAGTTACAAATCCTTATGTTTGGGGATTAGGGTTTTATTACGTTTAGGGGTTAAAAAACCTTACGTTTGGGGATTACAAATCCTTATGTTTGGCGGTTAGATTTCTTACATTTGCGGGTTAGATTTCTTACTTTTTTGGATTACAAATCCTTACGTTCGAGGGTTAGATCTCTTACGTTTGGGGGTTATAAATCTTTACGTTTTGGGAGTTAGATTTCTTACATTTGAGGGTTAAATTTTTTCACGTTTTGCGGCTACAAATCCTTACGTTTGGAGGTTAGATTTCTTACGTTTGGATGTTATAAATCTTTACGTTTTGAGGTTAAATTTCTTACTTTTTGAGATTTTAAATCCTTACGCTTGGGGATTATATTTCTTACGTTTTGGGGATTACAAATCCTTACGTTTGGGTTTACAAATCGTTACGTTTGGGGTTAGATTTCTTACGTTTGGTAGTTAAAAATCCTTACGTTCCGGGGTTACATTTCTTACGTTTGAGAGTTAGAAATCCTTACGTTTTGGGGTTAGATTTCTTACATTTGGGGGTTATAAATCATTACGTTTGGCGGGTTAGATTTCTTACGTTTGGGGGTACAAATCTTCACGTGTGGGAGTTGGATTTCTTACGTTTGGGGGTTACAAGTATGGTATGATATGGTATAGTATGGTATGGTATGGTATGGTATGGTATGGTATGGTATGGTAACTTGTTTTAGACACGGTAAATCCTTTAACAAATGTTTAAGAGATATGTTTGAGGGTTAGATTTCTTAAGTTTAGGGGTTATAAATTCTTACTTTTAAGGGTTAGATTTTTTACGTTTGAGGGTTACAAATCCTTACGTTTGGGGGTTACAAATCCTTACAATTGGGGGTTAGATTTCTTACGTTTGGATGTTATAAATCGTTACGTTTGGAGGTTAAATTTCTTACTTTTTGAGATTTTAAATCCTTACGCTTGGGGATTATATTTCTTACGTTTTGGGGGTACAAATCCTTACGTTTCGGGGTAAGATTTCTTTCGTTTGGGGGTTAGATTTCTTACCTTTGTTGGTTATAAATCCTTACCTTCTGGGAAAGATTTCTTACCGGACTCTACTGTACTCTCTCCACTCCAAGCCACCCCACTCTACTCTACGCTTCTCTACTCTACTCTACTCTACTCTACGCTACTCTACTCTACTCCACTCTACTCTATGCTATTCTACTCTACTCTACTCTACTCTACTCTACTCTACTCTACTCTACTCTACTCTACTCTACTCTACTCTACTCTACTCTACTCTACTTTACTCTACTCTACTCTACTCTACTCTACTCTACTCTACTCTACTCTACTCTACTCTACTCTACTCTACTCTACTCTACTCTACTCTACTCTACTCTACTCTACTCTACTCTACTCTACTCTACTCTACTCTACTCTACTCTACTCTACTCTACTCTACTCTACTCTACTCTACTCTACTCTACTCTACTCTACTCTACTCTTCTCTACTCTACTCTACTCTACTCTACTCTACTCTACTCTACTCTACTCTACTCTACTCTACTCTACTCTACTCTACTCTACTCTACTCTACTCTACTCTACTCTACTCTACCCTACTCCACTCTGGTCTACTCCAATCTGCTCTACTTTAATCTACTCTACTCTACGCTACTCTAATCTGCTTTACTCTACTCTACTCTACTCTACTTTACTCTACTATACTCTACTCCACTCCACTCTACTCTTCTCTACTGTATTCCACTATATTCTACGCCACTCTACTCTACTCTACTCCACTCCACTCCACTCCACCCCACTCTATTACACACTACTCCACTCTACTCTACGCTACTCTACTCTACGCTAATCTACTCTACTTTAAGCCACTCTACTCTACCCACTCTCCTCTACGCTACTCCACTCCAACCTCACTCCACTCTACTCTACTCATTGTACTCTATGCTACTCTACTCTACGCTATTCTACTCTTTTCTACTTTACTCTACCCTACTCTACTCTACTCTACTCTACTCTACTCTACTCTACTCTACTCTACTCTACTCTACTCTACTCTACTCTACTCTACTCTACTCTACTCTACTCTACTCTACTCTACTCTACTCTACTCTACTCTACTCTACTCTATTCTACTCTACTCTACTTCACCCTATTCTACTCTATTCTGCTCTATTCTACTCTTCTCTACTCTACTCTACTTTACTTTACTCTACTCTACTCTACTCTACTCTACTCTACTCTACTCTACTCTACGCTACTCTACTCTACTCCACTCTACTCTACTCTACTCTACTCTACTCTACTCTACTCTACTCTACTCTACTCTACTCTACTTTACTCTACTCTACTCTACTCTACTCTACTCTACTCTACTCTACTCTACTCTACTCTACTTTACTCTACTCTACTCTACTCTACTCTACTCTACTCTACTCTACTCTACTCTACTCTACTCTACTCTACTCTACTCTACTCTACTCTACTCTACTCTACTCTACTCTACTCTACTCTACTCTACTCTACTCTACTCTACTCTACTCTACTCTACTCTACTCTACTGTACTTTAGTCTTGTTTCGCGCAATCATGTGCGAAATTGCACATGTGCACGTGCGTGCTTTAGCTATTTTGTATTCTTTTTTTCGTTTTTTATTTTTACCAGCCGATTTAGTTTTCCCTATAGTTTTGTTTTGTTTTTTGCTAGCGCCGTTTACGCAGAGAGAAAGAGCACCGGGTAATTATCTTTGATTTACGCAATTGTGTTAGTTATACGCTTACTTTAATATTTAGCTTTCTATCTATATTTTATTTGTACTGGTTTCGAAATGACTTTGATAACGGTGTATTAAGGTGGCCGAATACAGTTTGCGCGCGCTTTACAGATTCTGTTAGTGATGCTATTAAGCGCGCGCTAGGGTTGTGGTACGTAAATACGGCGGTCGATAAAGTGATCCCTCAATTTTGGATAATAAAGTTAAGTTTTGATCCTAAATAACTAAGTTTCTCGTTTCTGGACTCTTTTTCTTTTCTTTCCGAGCAAAAAAGTCTTTCACCAAGACCTTTTGCATGCTTTTCAACTTTGCCACGAAACCCAATTACAGCCACGCATGCGCATTTGACCAAAAAAATTGCGACTGTTTGTTTTCGTGGAAATGAACTGTTTTCTAAGGAACCGCTCATTAGAATTTCGTAAAATTTGGCATGAAAATAGTTCCCTAAAAGCGTAACTCGCCTACAAAGAGAAACCTAGATCTAACAGAGGGTATCTTCACAAAACATTAAAATGCAAAATCAATATTTACAGGAGATCTGTCTGTTAGAATTACATGAAAATAGTGCAACTGTGTCAGTGTTTTGTGAGTTTATCTGGATACAAAAAATGGAAAAAATCTAATGAGTACATTTTCTAAAAATAAAGAAAACCTACAATATATGAACGTTTAATAGTTTGCTGCGTTGCCATGGAAACGGTACTTAGCTCGACAAGACGTACGAAAATCCATTCTTTCTTAGTTAGTCTTACACCATACCAATTTTGGGCGCCCAGAAGTACATAGTTTCCAAATAATGTCTTCTTACACCTGTACACTAAAAAACTGTATTCGGCCACCTTAAATAGTTCTGACAATCGGCTTGCGAAACATTCGAAACCCGACGCACATCAAAGTAAGATGATGGCCGAAGACGGCAAGAATCAGAGAAGTGCGGCAAAAGGAAGATTCACAAGAAAGTTATCCGAATTAAGGAAGTCGATCCACGAAGACAAAGGCACAGAGGTCGTCAGAAGAAACTACGTTGGATTAAACGACGGGTGGAGGAATGTCGAAGTCAAACAAGATGTATACGTAACATTTTTAGGCGACAGCGAAGTGGGAGCGAGCGAAGAGTGGATAGCAGAGTTACAGCAATTATTCAGCGAGGCCATGGAGCGACAAATTCAACACGTCGAGGCTAAGACAACTAAAGACATTGTGGCAAAACAAGAACTTATATCGACAAGAGGTAGCCAAACAGGATTTCGAGAAAAACCGAAGAATGATCGATCAGGCCTTTATAAAACGAAATACGACAGACGCAGTGTTCAGAACGCTAGCGGACGAGGCAGAAAAATTGCTGAATGCCTACAGTGTCGAAAAAGGAGTATTACCCGCTCTCAGAAAAATTCAGCGAGAGTTAGAAGCGTCATTGGCCAGCTGCAAAGACGCGAACGACAAGTACTTCGAAGTCCTTAGTAGAGAAGAGGCAACAGCCGAGATTTAGTCGTGTAAAAACGATACAATAAAGTTGCTAACAAGATCGTGTTGGTTTTTGCTAGCCAGACCAAACCAGAAGCCTGTGGTTGGGGCGTAGAAACGAAAATGAGTAGCCTTCGGCTGAAAAAATCAAGATGCCTAAATTTGATGGAGATCTTAGAGAGTACCCTCGCTTCCGGAAGGATTTTGAAGTTTAAGTCATGCCGAGCCTAAACTGCAACACAGCCCTTTACACTTTGCGCTCTTGCCTCGGTAAGGAACCGTTACACGTTGTAAGGGCAGTCGACGACGACATCGAAGAAATGTGGAAACGTCTGGATGAAAAGTATGGTGACCCTGCAAAAGTAGCTGACGTGATCACCGATAGTGTGCAACGAGTGAGAGCCATTAAAGAGGGAGAAAACAGAAGATTCATTGAATTTATCGACATCGTCGATAACGGTTATCGCTATTTGTTAAGGCTTGGATTAGAGAACGAAATAACAACTACCAGCTCTGTAAGCATAATTGAAAAGAAGCTCCCGCCAGATGTTAGAAGAGACTGGACAAAGCAAGTCAGCTCCGATACGACCTCCGTGGACAAGAAAGACAAGTTTCCGAGTCTTCTTAAATTTCTGCTTAACAAGAAACGGGCAATCGAATATGATTCAGCATCTCAGAGTCATTCAGGCCATCAAGCTGTCAACCTTGCTCAAGCAGTAGCCGGGGAAATCGCAGAAAGCAACCAGCGTTTCGAGATCAGAGCCACCAGTAAGTGCTTATTCCATGATCACGCTGAACACTAAACTGGTGAATGCAGGATATACCTCTCCAAGACTTGGGAAGAGCGAATGAGCATGCTCAAAGAAAGACGTGCATGCTGGTCATGTTTAAAGATCGTCTTCGCAATTGTAGGAATAGAAACGTTTGTGGTGAAAGCGGCTGTACCAGAACCCATCACAGAACATTGCACGGAGAAAGTCAAGAAATGAGCGTTTCTGCCACGGCGAGTGCATGCAGCAACACTAGTACTGCTGTACTCCTAGCGATTCTCCTAATGCAAAGCGTCAAAACCAAGAACGGATGAGCAAATGTAATGTGGGATAACGCAGCATCATTATGTTTCATCACTAACAACAAAGCCAAAGCTAAAAAATTGTATGGCAAAAAAGTGGAACTATCCATTGTTAAAGTTGGAGAAACAAGCAAAAGATTTATTTCTCACAAGTACCTGCTACCACTCCATGAGGACCCGCAGTTGATTTTTTTTGGACGCCGCATGGTGCCGTAGTTACTAGGAACGCTTTGCTAAGTGGATTATCTGGATTTTTGTAGGTGCGAAATGTAATTAGTGCATTCGCTCCGTTGAGCCAATCGAATCATTAGGCGTCTGTAATCTCATTCAATATGTCATAGAATGAACGGCTCATGTTATTCTCACCTCTTTCTTTGCGATCTGGACAGTGTTTTTGAATATCGTAACTCGATACAAAATTACCGCATTAATCCTCATATAAGAAGATGGCGAGAATAAATTCGAATTAAATAAGTCTGTGGCATGCCGGTGCTTATATACGTACCATCTAATGAGAGGTACCGTGCAATTGTTGATCATGCCGATCAAAAAATATGTATACCTTTAATTATATATTAAAGAGGGACGCGTCGGCAAAATACCAAGACCATATGACGCTTTGTTTGGCCACGTACTTTGTTTTGTAATGAATCAACAAGATCGATTTTCGCGAATTTCGCTGCAATTGCATGGTAAAAAAAATATAAGCCTGAATTTCGTCAGATGTGACTCCTCTGCGTCATGTGCACAAAGCTCGGAAACTAATCGCCATCCTTTAGACCGGGCCTTTAGATCTACTAGTTGTACATTCACTTCCGGAACAAAACATTCCCAGCTAATGTTTCTATTGTTTTGCGATAAGCCGCTGTCTATTCGAATTTAGATAATAAGTATCACTGTGTGGAAACGCGGGCACATATACAAGCATCTTGAAACGCGATCGCGGAATTATATTACGGTACTGTTTAGCGGGAACGAGAGGAAAGCGCGCCCTTCCGAAATTGTGATCGATCATGCCACGAAAGTCGCGTGGAAGTTCATTTGAGGAAAAAAAAAGGAAGATGCGCAAAGCAAGGAACAAAAGAAAGCGATTGCTAAGGGCCGCTAATGAAAGGGAGGCCAGACAGATGCGAAGACAAAAAATGAGGGATGTATTCCTCTGCTAAGCTGAGGAATTGGCGCGTGTTAATTATGCGAAATGGTAGGCATTGAAACAAAGGTAATACAAGAGAAAGAACGAAGGTAAGGCTTGCTTAGCCAAGAAGACGTAAGTTATCACAGAAGAGCATTTGTCTAGACAACCACTATTTCGAATATTCAAGCTTAACATAAACACGGCTAACATGATCTCGCATGGTACATCATCCGGATTATTGTTCCGGGGGTAGGCGTCATAACATTCATAGTGTAGGAGAGCAGCCCTCAAAATTTCACTCCTAAACTTACGATGAAATGGAACAATCCATACTCACTTTCAGAACAGGGGGCACGACAAATTCACTTTTTGGTCGAAATGTCCAAATTGTAAATCTATTTTCACACCAGACCAAAACCATTATGAGGGGACTATATAGAACACTTTTATCAGTAAGGTCAGTATTTTACAAACAAGCAATAAAAGAGCCGAAACTATACAGCTGGTGAAGTAATGAAGGAAGTGACTATGAAGCAAACTCGTAAAAATAATTAAATGAAAAACAAAATGCACATCCAGTGTCATGGTTGATACATGTCACTTTTCTTTTTCGTTCAGCCCCCGAGGAAGGTTTGTATTGCAAACCGAAATATCGGGCAAAACATTTAAAAAAAACAAATATATTTCAGTTATTCTAGCTTTTGTTGTTTGTTCTATCAAGCTCGTCACCTCCGCCGTTGGGATCAGTCTGCCGTTAATATTTTGTATTTGAGATAATTTGCTGATCCAGGTCTACAAGTGATCCGGCACCACTCATTGGTTTGTCGCTGTGGAATTGCAGATTTTATTGTATTCATGGTTGATGCCGGTGTCGTGGACTCATGTAACATAAAATAAAAAAATACAGCAACTCAGCGCTTTATAATTTCTATCCATCAGAACGGCGGGTGACACACCTCATACGGTCTGAAATGACATAAAAAACGCTAACACAGCAACTCAGCCTTTAATTGTTTATCCATCAGAACGGCGGGTGGCACGCCTTATACGGTCTGATGTACTATAAAAAACGCTAATACAGCAATTCAGCCTTTAATTTTTTATCCATCAGAACGGCGGGTGGCACGCCTTATACGGTCTGATGTAATATAAAAAACGCTAATACAGCAATTCAGCCTTTAATTTTTTATCCATCAGAACGGCGGGTGGCACGCCTTATACGGTCTGATGTAATATGAAAAACGCTAATACAACAATTCAGCCTTTAATTTTTTATCCATCAGAACGGCGGGCGGCACGCCTTATACGGTCTGATGTAATATAAAAAACCCTAATACAGAAATTCAGCCTTTAATTTTTTATCCATCAGAACGGCGGGTGGCACGCCTTATACGGTCTGATGTAATATAAAAAACCCTAATACAGAAATTCAGCCTTTAATTTTTTATCCATCAGAACGGCGGGTGGCACGCCTTATACGGTCTGATGTAATATAAAAAACGCTAATACAGCAATTCAGCCTTTAATTTTTTATCCATCAGAACGGCGGGCGGCACGCCTTATACGGTCTGATGTAATATAAAAAACGCTAATACAGCAATTCAGCCTTTAATTTTTTATCCATCAGAACGGCGGGTGGCACGCCTTATACGGTCTGATGTAATATAAAAAACGCTAATACAGCAATTCAGCCTTTAATTTTTTATCCACCAGAACGGCCGGCGGCACGCCTTATACGGTCTGATGTAATATAAAAAACGCTAATACAGCAATTCAGCCTTTAATTTTTTATCCATCACAACGGCGGGCGGCACGCCTTATACGGTCTGATGTAACATAAAAAAACAATAATGCGTTATGTTATGTTTATCCATCAGAATGGTTGGAATCTACCTTAATTTTTATGATGTGACAATGCAGTAACCAGTGCAACCAGCTATCGGTCAATTTGTATCGATCAGAACGGTGAATAACCTCCCCTACATACATGCTCTAAAATAACATGAAATAAATTTTTAAGGTTGTCCCCTCCTTGTTCAGTTTGCTGTAGTATCGTTAATACGATGGAACAAGAAAGAGGTATGCATATACATGTATATTCTTTTCTTCTCACCACTCCTGTCGCGCGTGACTCGTAGTGCGCGTTCACCTCGCGTTTTGCGCTCGCCCGCGAAACACACACAAAAAAATAACGCTTGTTCTGCGAGACCAGTCTGGTGTTTCTTCTCTAGAAAAGTGCGTGTGCATTTTGCTTTCGTCTAGAAGTTGACTTGTTTTTTCCGGTACAATTTTTAACTCAATTTTCGGGTTCTTTTAGCCTCTTCGAAAAATCGCGAAACAATTAGTGTATCTGGTATAGGGAAAATGAGACAATTCGTCACAACAGGACCGCTCGCCAAATGCCACGGGATCTGACAGGTTTTGTCCACATAAGACTCCCTCACCCGGCTCGACTTTTTTCTTACAAAGATGATAATACCTTGAAGTAAATTTAAGCCAATAGAGAGCTACTGTTTACTATGGTAGTGCCATGAATATACAAATTCTTCAAGATTCACCATAATTAATGCATTGACAATAACACTCGTGCGATCGCTTTTCTTCGGGATTTCACTCTCAAGCTTACGTTGCCTTCTTTTTATGTTTCTTCTTACCGTGTCTCAAGGTGATTTATAGCGCGCTTGACTCCGGGAAAATATTGCACTTTATTTCAGAAAAGGTATAATTTGCCCGACGATTAAATTTAGATCATATTCTTTCGGCATACATTAAAACAGATTATGACAACTTTGTGGTCTAGATCCTGGTGCGTCCTCAATAAACGTATGTTGTTAGGAATGCCCCGGGACTCGGCAAATGATCAAAAGTCCCTACCGCGGGGAGACTTGTTGCTAAGCGCTTCAAATCAGGATGCATGACCTTCGGCAAGTACTCCACGAAAATAAGTTTAAATGCAAATACCAGTTCCTCTTCTAAGCGACCGTTTCGACTCAACTAGGAAATGTGAATCGCCGATGAATCGATGACTTGGTTTAAGATTTAAAATGAAAAAAAAAACGACAACAATACTGAGTACTGATTGCTACATTCCTTGCAAAAAATTTCGGACGTTAATATTTCGGACGTTTTATTTCGGACACTATTTTTGTCCGAAATTAAAATCGTCCGAAATTTTTGCAAGTAATGTATGTTATAAAAGCTTTCATCCTTTAGTTCTAGTATACTATAGTTATTGTATCATGAAAGTTGTATCATGCCCGCTTTCCAGAGATGAAGTCTGTTTTAGCTGCTTTAGTTGCGATAATCGGTGATATTAAGTTTCTCAGAAACTGTCAAGTGTTGAAGTGTGACTGATACATCGCACTCGTTTCTCAAAAACCGGGAGACTCGTATTGCTTATTCCATCAACACTTTCTATTGTCTTCTATTTTACCTGGCATTTAACTCGGTCATTTGAAATGACCGATATCTCTGTAACTATGGCTTGCGGGTTCTCATGCGATTAGCAAGGACAAATCGTCGAATTTGAAGTATACGGAATTGACAATTGGATGAAGTAGTTCATCTCTTCAAGAACGTTGCACTCGATAACATCAAAAGACCATCGGGAACCGTAGATGCACTGATAGGATACGGGTACGCAGGGTACTGTAGTGTCTTACGGATTTAACCAAGGGTTGAATCGGATTTAACCACCAACACACACACACACCATTGCTGCTCGTGCAAACATGTGTATTCAATCTTCATAACAGTAACAGCGCTTGCTCGATAATACAAACATAGGGGGTGGGGACGGTAGACCTAAATATTCACATATACTACATTCTTCCCCTCTTCGAATTACTTGTTGGGTTAAAAGAAAACGAAAAGAAAACAAAGCCTAGCTAACAACGTATATAAATGTCTCCGAGTGTCCTACAGAAATCCTTATGCGACTGAACACTTCTAAAAGGCTTTTAAGCCACTTAGAAGTGGCCTAGGGATGCTACTCATTCATTGTGAGACGGATTACATTCCTGAACCTCATGTCATTTATCATATGAAACAAAACGGGCGTATAAACGATGGAACCTTACGTTCCGTCTGAGTTAGGTCATTTAAAGTATATATTTTGTTCGGTACAAGCCTAACTTTAAAATTTACGACGGATTGAACAATAATTTTTGATCGAAAATTCAACTGAAGACATCTTTTACACACGAAATAGACTAATCCGGTTAAAAGGCGATACCTGTTTAGTGCACTAAGGCCGACATATGTGTTTCAACTTAACAGAATCTCGGAAATATTGATGTAAGCTCTAAAAATACCTGTCATTTTACATTTGATTGAGATTGATTATTTTAGGAAATATCCCGTGGAGAATGCTGGAATAGCTTTATTGACCGTCTAGATTTCAAAATATCCTAGGGGGAATACCCCCGACCGACCCCCCCTCCTCCTCCTCCCAGAGGCTTGCGCCTCCGGCGCTCTCTTCTTTGAACCCCACGCCCCCCTCCCCCTCCCCCTCCCCACCCGCGTTACAAAAAATCTAGCTACGGCTTGTATAAGGCAATATCAGAGCAAAACGAGCGTTTGTGTTGTCAGTGAATATAAAGGCTGTATTTTTGCGAAGTTTAATGAGCCAGTTTCCAGTGAACTGCACAAAACCAAAATCAACATTAGGGGACCTAGGCAACGACGACGGCGATGGCAACTATAACGCCACAAAATAATAGGTTAATATGGGAAAAAATCACTCTGCACGTGTGTTTTAAAGTTTGGTCCATTTCTTTGCATCCAACTGCAAAACACTGAGCAGCGTGAAATGACCAAGCTCAATTTTTCGCGGAGAACGTGAACACACGTCGACGGCGAACTGGATCAAACTTGGCAATGGAGGCTCTTTTGGGGGAATATATTAACTGGCATGTGAAAAGATTCCCCCGCCTAAGCGACGTGCTCAAGCAAGGTCCGGTTCAACAATACGAATAGGGTCTATTCTAAATAGCCTCTAATGATGATAGCGGAGCCCCACAGTTAAGAGATTTTGATAAACCCATTAGTGGGAGAAATTTGGGGTTGGTTATGACGTCACTTCCGTCCGACCGACCGTACATCGTACGTACGTACGCTACTCCATGTAAGCCAACATGAAATGAGACACTTAAATCTTGTGCTGCAACTCAGGTTTTTTTCGGCGGGAAAATGCATGGCCAACTGCTCTGCCGGCTGCGTTTGTTTTGCAGGAAATTGCATCGCCAACTGCGTTTGAGAAAAAAAAAAATAATTTTGAAGACGACGTGCACGACAAAACACAAACTCAATTTATGAATAAGTCTACAAACATGTAAAGCAAAGAAAGGGAGAGGCACAGGGTTTGAGTGTCTCATTTCAGATTGGCTTACATAAATGGGCGTATGTGCTGTAACCCGGGTTGTTTTTCGGCTGAAAAATGCATGGCCAACTGCGCTGCCGGCCGCGTTTGTTTGGCGGGAAGTTGCATCGCCAACTGCGTTTGAGAAAAAAATAAAACAAAAAATATATATATTTTGAAGACGACAAGATACAAAGTCAATTTTTATATGTGACCAACAGCAGGAGAAAGAGCAAGGCAACTAGCGGCGAGAGAAAAAAATTGACTGGCACATCATCCGAATCTGGAAGTGAAATCATTTTACTCCGATCCGGCGCCACGAAACGTTGGATTTTTCCTTTTGAAGTGCAACGTTTTGCTCACTTAACGTTGTAAAACGAACGGAAAAATCAACAATGGAATAAAGGGACTGGTTATTCTCAGAAGAGGCGAGTACATTCGTGCAATTTTGTTGACAAAACTTTGCTAGTTTGCTGGTTTGCAAGATATTGTTTTCTTGCAGTTTTGACACGCCGTTTAACTTAAGCTTAAGCTAATACTGCTAACTTCAAAAACAGTATTTTGAGCCCATTTTTTTCGGTCCATGTTGATTATTTCCCTTGGAGTTTTATTTTCTGATCTCGTCCAATTTTGCCGTCAAACAGCGGGAGAAAGAACAAGGCGGATCGCGGCGGGAGAAACAAATCGATTCTTTTAGCAGCTTTTAGAGGCGGCACTTGAAGAGAAATTATTTTACTCAAATCCGGCGCAATGAAATGAAATTAAGATGCGATGGATTTTTCCTCTTGACGTGAAACTTAACGTTGTAAACGAACGAAAAAACCAGCAATCGAATAAAATGACTGGTTATTCTCCAAAAGAGGCGAGTATATTCATGTGATTTTGTTGACAAAACTTTGCTGTTTCTTAAAGGTATTTTTTTCTTGTAGTGTTGACACTGCAACTTGTTTAACTTCAGAGCAGCCTTTTGAGCTCATTTTTCGGTCCATGTTTGTTATTTCCCTTGGAGTTTTATTTTCTACTCTCATCCCATTTTGCTTCATTAAAAAAAAATGATTCTGAGCTAAAATAGTCAGTCAAACAAACGTCTAGATCCCCCAACATTGTATCGTTGGCATAAACTACTGACAAGTTTTTATTTTAGCATTTATTTCTGACAGTCTTGACAGAGAACAAACAAAAATACTTAAAACAGTAGGATATAACCGCAAAGATTAAGATGTGTGAGTAATTTTCACTGAAGTTTTTCAAAGAACGTTAAAAGCGAATGTAAAATTAAAGTGTGATTTCATTTTCATCAAAACAAAGTTTACGCAAAACATTCATTCGCTTGTTTTTTGTGAATTTTTCAAAGATCGTCGTTTAGTTTATTTCTGTACTTATTGCTATGAGTTATCACAGTATTTTTTTTTTCATTTATTACTCAAAGATATATTTGAAGTGTGTTTTTTGGTTAGTGCATCCATTTTCTCTGAGGTTTATAGCGTACGGCCTTCTTGATAAGCAAAATTTACTAGACAGTGACAGTGCCGGTAGCGCGTATGGCTGTTCACAAACCGTTTTGCCTCGATCATCTTAAAAACTATAAACAATAATAAAAACAGAAAATATCATTTTGAGCCATTTAAATTCCGCTTCTATAACACAGAGGGTAAAACGTTCTTAAAACTATCAAGGAACTTCGTAAAACAGTCAGTAAAACACTCATCAAAGGCGCAAGCAAACCAACAAATTATTTAATTTTTTCGTAGCATACAAAACAAAAAAAATCGACGAGAACAGTTCCCATTATACACATGTAATTAAGAGAGAATACAAGTTTAATTCAGGAGCAAACTAACAACGACATATCAAATGTTAGGCATCAATTAAGGTGGCCGAATACAGTTTTTTAGTGTGCAGGTGTTAGAAGACGTTATTTCGAAACTATGTATTTCTGGACGCCCAAAATTGGTATGGTGTAAGACCAACTAAGAAAAAATGTATTTCCGTACGTCTTGTTGAGCTAAGTACCGTTTCCATGGCAATGCAGCGAACTACTAAACGTCCATAAATAGTAGGTTTCCTTTATTTTTAGAAAATGTACTCATTAGATTTTTTCCATTTTTTGTATCCAGAACAACTCACAAAACACTGACACAGTTGCACTATTTTCATGTAATTTTGACAGAGAGATCTCCTGCAAATATTGATTTTGCATTTTAATGTTTTGTTAAGATACCCTCTGTTAGGATAGCCTCGACCACCATGTCCAGCCTGACAAAGAGAGTTTGGAAGAATGGAAAAATCACAGAAAACCCCAAGATTCAAGTATACAGGGCGTGCGTGTTGAGCACACTTCTGTATGGAAGCGAGTCTTGGGTGCTAGACGCACGGCATGAGCACAAACTCAACCCCTTCCACCTTGAACATGGCCTGGCAAGACAAAGTTCCCAACACTGAGGTTCTTGAAAGAGCAAATCTGCCAAGCAGGTACTCTCTATTGACACGGCGACGCCTACGATGGCTGGGACATGTTTGTAGAATGGAGGAAGGCAGAATCCCAAAGGACATTCTGTATGGTGAACTGGCGGAAGGAAACGGCGCCTAGCTATCGGACCTCAACTGCGATTCAAAGATATCTGTAAACGCGACTGAAATCCATGAACATCGATACAAACTCTTGGAAAACTCTTGCCAAAGACAGATCAGCCTGGAGGGGAGCGGTGATAGATGGCCTTGATACTTTTGAGGAAACACTCTCATCCAGCACAGAACAGAAGAGAAGAAGAAGAAAGAAGAAACAGTAAGAGGGACAGAAAGACTCTACCTTCATCTGCACCAGTGGAAAGGACTGCCATTCAAGAATTGGCCTTTCTGGCCACAGCAGAAGATGCTTCCAGCGCAAAATTCCATAGTCTGACAAGACCGATGGATGCCAATATATGTCAAATGTACATGTTAATGGCCGTAATGAGTTTTCCACCAAATGTTACGAACGACTTTCATTCTTGGGTTAAAGTAGAGTCAAGTAATGCGAAGCTTGCCTTTGAGTGAAAGCTTCTCGCACAGTTTTTGTTTCAGTTATATTAAACTTTGGGATTGTTGTCCAGGTTGGACTTGATCATGACCGAGTGTTCTTCAGGAGCAAATGGCCGGTTAAAGGCTGAGAGGAAATGTGTTCATGTCTTGTATCGCACACACTTATTTTTTTCAGGTTAGCCCCTTAACTGTTTCCTTTGGTTTCCAAGGTAACTGTACGCACAGTTACTTGGGTGATGACGGAAGAGGTGGGGCAGGAAGAGGCCGATAGAGGGCAGTTTTAATTCCGTAGGAAATATTTGTTACAACTAGGATTGCAAGCTCTAATTATGACACCAAGTAAGTTTAGCAAGAGAAATTGTCACTATTTTGAAAGATGAGAACTTCATTATCACGAACACTAAGCTAAGGAAGTAGGCATTCTAGATAGCTATTATAGTATTCTATCCTGCAAGAGCAGACGACTTTCTTCGGCCTTTTTGTTTCACCCTCACTAGCATAAATATTATCGAAAGGAAACGAGTTTCTGTTGGAAATAGCAGGGTGTGCTCGAGAAAGGTAATGTTGACTGTATTTAGCTGTCAACATTTTAGCTTTGCACGCACTGCGGACAAGTTTCTTTACGGAAACTCACTCACTCTTACATGCCTGACGACATAGTGGGTCAGAGCACAATAAAGTGCACTACCCTGAAAAAAAAAAAAAACAAAAAAAAAAACAACCATTAAAAAAAAAACATCTTTAGAACCCTACACATTTGACGACAATATTTTTTGTTTCTGCTAACTGATGGGTTTTGAACGTAACATTTGAAGAGAAGAAGTAACGACAAAGTAATTATTACTGTTAACTGTTTATTTATTTTTTTTTTATGTTTACAACAAATTTATTACATTATGCTTGTTCTTAGCTAGTTTTGTATTTTTTTTTCCATTTTATGTATTTTTTTTTTTTCATTATCATGATAAAGAAAACAATCTTCTATCCTTGAACTTCGTGTGGCTTGTTAAATAATATTGCCACAGAGACATGGCGGCCTCTTTCGAAGCAAGTCAAGTGTTCTTTAAACTAATGTATCTCGCATGAATCGACAATAAGTGTAACAAATAAATTATCCAAATTTTAACTTACTTATTGCGACCATTCATGGTCAATTTATAATAACTTATCCGTAAATAAGTGTCAATAACAAAGCACTTATAAGTGCGACAAATGAGAACTTTTGTATTACAATTAGTACTAGTCAGCGTCACTATTTTAAAATACCACTAATAAAATGGTTAACAAGTATATATTAGGTAATATTATATCAATTTCTTCTGAATTATAAAGTATACACGATAAGCTATTCGCTGAAACACAAGCAAGATAATAACGGCTTAATTATGTTCCATTTATGTCATTTTCCTAATTGCTTTACCGCCATTTTAAGAAATTTATACCAAATGGCTAACAACGACGAACTTTTTAACCCAAGCGGTAAAATCGCACGAACTTTAGAATTTACTCGTTATCTTCTCAGCCTGATAAGCTCATGTCTAATTGGGTAAGTCGAGTTTTCTTTGCACTTACCAACCTCGTTCCCAAGGTCTCTCCTCTTCACGTCCCTGGGATCAAGGTTGGGCAGTTAACTATTCTACGAGGACAATAACAAATAAAGGACATTGATCTTAGGCTATGTTCACACGGAAGAGGTTCCGATCTAAAACTCGTGACGGATAGGCCTTTTGTTCACGCGGGACCTGCTTGTCGTAATGTCAATCCGTTCCCGATCAGGTCCGATAACTGGACCTCCTAAAAAGCAGGACCAGTTTTGGAACCGTTTCTGTCCCAAATAGATCTGTCACAATGTAAACACCTGGACCGGTTCCTTTTGGTACTAGCAGCCCAATTAAGCTTGGGTAGCAGTTGAATTTATCGTACTTCGTTCAAGAAAAACACCGTTTCCTTGGTGAAAACGCTCTTATCTCTGCCGTTAAGATATTCAGCTACTTGTGAGGCATCGGAAATCTGGGAAGGATATCTTTCGAGAAACCTTTTGATGATGTCTTCATATTTCTTTTTTAACAGTTGCCCAATCTCTTCCGTTTGAAGCTTGATAGGCTTTGTAAACTTTAATAACTTTTAAGAGACGGGATAATTCATCGTCCGTCCAGCTGCCTTAAAGGTTTTATCTCCTTCCTCTATCGATTTAACCTCCTTCGGCGCCATTTTGAAAGCTTCAACGTGTATTCTGCGCATGCATAACTGGTATAAACAGCTGCTTTTCTTACTTCTATTTAGTACCGAACCATAACAGACCGGTCCCGTGTGGCCTGACGTTGCCAGCGGAACGGTGCCGTGTGAACAAAAATGCTCCGTCCCAGGATAGGTCCGGATCCATTTGAGACCGGTCCCGTGTGAACATGGCCTTAATCTAATTATTTGATCTACAAAAACCGCCACAGAACACCCAAGAATAAGCCTTAGTCATTATGATTAAAACATTTTAGTCATTTCGCAACGGGGTGTAATAATAAGGGACCGAATTCTCTGGTTACACATTCTCTAAAATTACTTTTGTATTTTGTGTGAGTTATATTATTCATGAACAGCAGATGGCTATAAATATCACAGAAAAATTCCTGCAATAGCAGAGATATCTAACAACCAAACGAGACGTCTAATAAGCAAACGGTTGTATAAATTATAAGAGACCGAATTCTCTGGTTACTCATTCTCTAAGATAACTTTTGAGTCTGTATTAGTTATATTAATGAACGACAGATGGCTATAAATATCACAGTAATTCCTTGCATTAGCAGGGATGTCCAACAAGCAACCGAACCCATTGACTATTAATTTTTACTCCACTGAAAATTCTTTACAGATAACTTTAGTAAGAAGGCGTTATATTGTTACATATGTGTATGCGCTGTGATTATTAGCAAAATAAAAACAATCAAAAACCATAGCAATATGATTCCTGTTTTTAAACAACTAGAAGTAAAAAAATTGCAAGTCTCCTATCTTTCCCTGATTGGGTACGCCCGCTTCCACGTCGTTGGTCATTTCCAAATCTGAATGACCCTTAATTAATTCATCTACGTTTGTGTGCTTGGCTACTACGATAACCTTGGTTTCAGTTTAAAGTGGTTAAAGACATCTACCAGGCAGCTCTATCTGGCATAAATTATAATTAAGGCTGTTCTATCATTATCTTAAAATACATTTCATACTTCTTAGTTAACATCTAGTCTATCGGCCCCTGGAAGTGACAAATGTTAAGCTAGTATCGAACACTTGCCGACTTCCTCTTAGTGGATAGCATCTTGCGTGGAGGAGGCACCGGTTTTTCCTTTTTAGCAGCTGCTGATCCCTCATCCTCAGCTTTCGAGTACATAGCTCCATTGTACTTTGAGTCATCCACCAGTCCCAGGTACATCTGAATTATTTTAAAAAAAATGTAGTTTTCAACACTAGCTTTTTTATTTGTTGAGCCCCTTCTTGCCAAGATCATAATAGCTCCTGGTATTTAATGAAATTATCTATCCTCAGTAAAAAAAAAAAAAAAAAATAATCATAATCATAATCATAATCATAATCATAATCATAATCATAATCATAATCATAATCATAATCATAATAATAATAATAATAATAATAAAACAGATAATAAATACTATATGGATACTATACTACTATATGATGATATATGATGATTGTCAAAAATACTGAACCGATAGCTTAAGCAGGGGCATAGTAATAAGCAAACTTATTGAAAGTTGATAGTGGTATTCTTTCTTTCTTTCTTTCTTTTTTTTTTCAGGAAAAAGGAAATCCAGGTGCCTCTAACGGGAGTCGAAACTGTCAACTCCCGATTACAAGATCTACCACTGAGCTACAGGTGACTCGTAGGAACTAGCCAAACCTACAATGGTTGATTTGATAAACATCCTGCATACTGCTAAGATTTGAATGCGATGTGTGATATTTTGGAAATAATTGTGATGTTTTGTTTGAAGCCTGTTGAATAATGTATATATTTTTTTCAGTCAGTAACACGGGAATTCTTGGAAAAAAGAAATCCTAGTTTTCCGAACAAGAGTCGAACCTATGAAGATTATTATTTGAACACGCGTGTTCATAATGTATTTTAGGTCGGAACTGCTCGGAAGTCTCAGGTTATTCCACTTTGAAAATCGTCGAAAAAATATACGTAACTGTTAGCGTTTCATTAAGTCTTACAGACAACACATTTCGTTAAAATAGACAATCCTAGTAAAAAAGCTGTTTGCACTAGAGAGTGATCAGTAATTTCGCGTTTGCTTTGCCGGGTTTCACTTTACTGCCCTCTATGATTGGTTGCCAAAGTTCGAGTCATTTTCCAAATCAAAGATAAGATCTAATGTAACAAGATGTTTACTGTTTGATAAATATTATGTATTGTTAGAAAAAAAAATAGTTTATTACCTTTTGCGAACTTTGCCCTCTTAATCTCTGCAACCCGGTCTCTAGCATACTGTTTTATTCTAAACCTGTAAACTTTTCTTGTTATCGCCTTCGTTTGTAAACACATTTTAACCCTTTCACCGCTAAAGGCAACTAATGTCGCCGTTTTAGAGGCTACCACTTTCAAGATTGGCCACGTTCTCAAATCCAGAAATCTGGTTATTATGGTCTACTAATAGTGTTAATTAGTAAGTGTTTTAGGCTTTAAGAACAAATAAACTAAGTTTATCTTCCCTTTGCCGTTCCATATCAACATTTATTTTCAAGCAAAACCAAAAATGCCCGTTTTCTGCGGCATCGACAAAGCTGAAAAACACCCATCTTTGCTTCCATTTTTTTAATTCAAAATCTCATTTTAAAACCAAAATTCCTTCATGACAGTAAACCTTAATCTCATGACTAAGTATTTATCTCCAATTTTTGCCTCTCACACGTACAGCTGTTCGAACATCAGCCATTTGATTCGAGCCACTTTTCAAAGCCTGTAATTTCCCCTTTGCCGTCCGAGTTGCATTCTGGGTAATTTCGATACAACGACGAAATGGAGGTCCCGCCATCTTAATTCAGTAGTTTTTTTTTTAGTGTCGAGCCACCCGGTCCTATAGCTACTGGCAAAATATCGCACACATCGTTTTCTTTGCAAGTCAAATCTCCCCCAAATTGCCCAGGTAGGTACGAGAATCTACCCACAGAACGGCCAGAGAGACAACTTCACTCGTGAGCCACCATGACTCGATACGAACACTTTTGACGTCCCAGTCGCTATGAAATCATCTCTCACCTCTGGATTCTTTCAGAGGATTGCCTCTACTCTCCATTCCGGCTTTATGATGCCAGCCTGGGAGCTTCTGCAGTGCAAAATGGCCCGAAAGTACACTTATAAACCGACAACTTACCGATTAGAATGTGTTTGTGCTCGCGAGCAAAACAACAACGGTTCAAATAGGTGACGTCACAAAAAAAACTTGAGTCCTCGTTATTGCAGAGCAGCGAACATTTCAAAGGAGATCTTCATATAGGACAACTTAATCCGTTTTGGTCATCAACATCGAGATAATTGTCCAGAGAGACCAAGAAATTTGGCAGTGAAAGGGTTAATTCATCTTTAAGCGATAATGTGTGAATTTAAGTAAACTAAAAAAGAAAACACTCAAACACGAAAAGAACTTTGGACACCCTTTGACAGTCACTGTAAACGTCAACACCACAAACCTCCTCTTCAATGAAATTTTGTAATCTCTGTCGAATGTTTTCGAATGCAGGTCGGAAGTCAGGATTCTCGTGCCAGCACCTCTCCATCAAATGATACCTAAGAATAAATAATATTGATTTAAGGGCTGTTGCGAAGATTTTTGTAACTCCTAGACAAATTTTAGCACCCATTTAGCCGCCTTCTGATTTTTTTTCTTCTGAAAGGGATTAGTAATTCATGGTACGAGAACAATGTTTTGGAAATATGATCTCAATTATCATACTATTTGATTGGCCTTGCTATTCATCCAAGAAGCTTTTTTTCCCCTCTCCAGAAACTATCGAGTTGTTTTAAGAAAATTCAGCTAAGGAGCAGTGGATATTAGACTTTTATAAATGAAAATGACAAAAAAATCTAATAATCACATGCAAGATGTGTCTACTAAGAAATAAATAAATTTTGACAATGGTAATAATAGGTAATAATAGTGCTGATACTGCTGCTGATGATGATGATAATAGTTATTATTATTATTATTAGAGGAACTGATTTTAAAATGCCGAATTTCATTTTTTGTTAAACTTCATGACATTTGTTTTTTTTTTTCTTTTTCTTTACAAAAACATTATTGCTTGAAAATATTATCTTTTTTTTAATCGAAATGAGATGTGAATAGGTTTTTAATAGCTCTTTTTTATATACTTTTAACTTGTAAATAGCAATTTGTGTGGAATATTTTAATAAAGAATTATTTATTTTTTCTTTTATATTATTATTATTATCATTATTATTATTATTATTACTATTATTATTATTATTATTATTATTATTATTATTATTATAGAAGTAAAAAACGCCCATATGCTATCTACAAATAAAAGAGTACGACGGGGCGCGTAAGCGTAGCCCGCTGACTATTACGAGGAAAAAAAGTAAATGAAATAAATAAATAAATAAAGGTTATAATAAAATCTAAAAATATTTTTAATAAATAAAGTTATCTGGCTGTGTCGACTATTTCTGTCTACATAGTGAATACTACAGTTCTCAGTTATTTTGCTACTTTAAAAGTCCGAAAAATATTCAGGGATCCCGATAACACGTCCTTCTGCATGTTTGGTAACACTTTCTTGCTCTTGCTTCCCACTAGCTCCTGCATCGTGACATCTAGATATCTTGGCCACCCTCCGAGGACGTCCATGATGATGTTATACTGTCGCACTACTTATCCTTGATACTGCTGCTTTAGTTTCCATCTTAACGGGCCGTACTTTAAGGTCTTCTCCGCCGCCTTCTTCCTCTGGTTGGTGATCCATGGACAGCTCATTATTATTATTATTATTATTATTATTATTATTATTATTATTATTATTATTATTATTATTATTATTATTATTATTATTATTATTATTATTATTATTATAATTATTATTATTATTATTATTATTATTATTATTATTATTATTATTATTGTTGTTGCTTAAAAACACTGAAAAAATCTTGCTCATCGTCCATTTAGTAGAGAAGAAGAAAGAGCCATGATTGAAAACTTGCGGTATAAATGTCTGTTTCTTTTTTTTTTTTTTGTTAATATTGGTTGGTGGAACATTCGTTGACTACTTCCAAAATGCAAGCAGGGGATATACTTACAATCGCCTATGATTACTGTCATTATCAGAGATAAGTGGGTTGCATTGCATGTGCAATAAACTTTACAATATTAACATCTTTGACTTCTTCCAAAAAAGAAAAAATGTTTTACATAATAGCTTAGTTCGTCAGTTTCAAGCTTTTCTAACGTGCATTCAAAGGTGTATTCTGTGTATTGCCTCCTTTCCAAGCTTTTAACGTCGATGAGACACTACCTTATCCAGGTAGGGCGGCTTGCATGGCCCGGTGACCCGGAGAGCTTAATGGGCGTTTAGCGTTACGCAGGATGGGAACTTTAACGGATGGAAGCCCGACCTGGCACTCCAGAATCGAGGTTGGGCGATCGGTTAATAACCCATTCTTACAAAAAAGGCCCTTTCACAGAAACTAGAGTTAAAGTCGCTGGAACTACTATGGATCAACGACGATGATATGGAAAAGAGTGTGTGAAGCGTACCATCCAGACCCACAACGAAGTTGATCCAACGATGAGACATGTCCGATTTAAACATATCACACGGATTGGGACATGGAACGAGCGGACTCCATTGGAATCAGGTAGACCAACACAGGCAGCACGAGAAATGAACAGGTACACAGTGGGATCCTTAGGTTAGGTGAATTGCGATGGACAACGTTTGGACTCGTCTCTAGCATAGCACAACATACCCTTGAATGGAACCTCTAGGGGAAGCGTTAAAGGCTGAACGGCTGTCACGGAGAGACGTTACACATTTTATACGAGATCTATGTCGTTGGACATACCCAATCCTAAACTAATTGTCAGATGGGGTAAGAATGGTTCATTGAGACTCGAAACTTAGCATGAGCGGTTGTAGCTTCTATCATATAGTAACTGAATCTGTCCTGAATAGAATAGCTTTTGGTTTTATTAAAATATTATTAGGAAGTTTAATAAGTCACGTGACCTATTTTGTTAAATAATCCGTTTACTAAATATTGAGGTCAACCATTCAGGACAGATTCATGTAAGGCATAACCAGACAGTAAAAGAAACGTTCTAATCGATATCCATCATATGTAAACTCGGCACCCCATTTTCTATATTCTGTTTGAGCAAAGAAACAATCATAACCGGTCACGTGACATCTGTTTTCAAGATTCGAGGTTAGAAATGAGTTAAGGTCATCAATTTCTGTGGTTTGGTGGTCTTTCAGTAAATTGCTGCAGAGTTATAATTGATTCTGTCTTTTACCCAGATATGGCCTTGAGCCATGCCTTAACATGTTTGAGTCCGACTGGAGCGGACATGATTAAGTAGATAGGCAATCTCAGCAAGATATAGGAATCAGAAATTATTTAATTACTATGCGGGTATAAAGTGAGAGCAGAAACTCACAGAATGTCGTTGATGTGTGGGGGTTTCGGCATGCGGTAACCTTTACTTAGTTCTTCCATTGTTCGACCTTCAGACCAGTCAGGATATGGAATTCCCCCTGTTAATTGCCAAAATCATTTAGCTTCTTAAATTATCAAGCCCATTCCCTCAGCAATTTAATTATAAATCCCTTCCTATTGTAAGCTTTATTATGTCGATCCTCAATTTCACTTGGGAGTCAATAGGGACCTTTAGCATTTGATTTTTTAAGGCGACGGCGACGTCTGTGACCGATTAAGACTCAGGGGTGGAGTCTGCGTTTTACCCGCCGAAATAGCAAACCTTTAGCTTTTTTGCGACGGCAACGTCTTGAAACCTTGAGCGCAAAACCCAAAGGCCTAAAAGATGAACTCATTACAAAGCATACGCGAATTGCTTTTATTTACTTGTTTATGTAAACAACGTCGTTTCAGATAAGTTATACTGAGTTTGTCCTTCTTTCAAAAAACCCAGATTTTAAACGACCAGCAATACGACCCGTTCAATCTCGATGACATCGATTCAGCCGAATATAAACAGCGATGCCACTAGCTGCCTCCTCCTCTCGACCAGCAATACGACCCGTTCAATCTCGATGACATCGATTCAGCCGAATATAAACAGCGATGCCACTAGCTGCCTCCTCCTCTCTATTTTTGGACTTGAATTTTTGTCGAAGCAATTCCCAGCGTTCTCTAACTCCTCTCTTATCTTTGATTCGAAACTGTGGCGAATATCTGATTTTAACTTTTCAGCTATCGAATCCCACGCATTCCCCGGCTGACGCTTCCTTTCTTGAAGGAAAATACATTGCTGACAATCATTTCTCTGAGCATCAACACGTCGTGTTGGTCGGTCCACTCCATCGGCACTCTATACAAATAAAGAATAAACCAGGAATGATGAAACAAAATTTATTGCCGCCGTACATTTGAGTTCCGTCAGTGCTGAGCTTTCGTTCTGCAAGGCCGTGAGTTCAGTAAAATTTCAGTAAGCTGCTTGACACGACCGAGCTTTTCTATACTCAACATCATTTTCACTTTGTAGTTATCCTATAAACGAGGTCAAAATTGTGGAAAGTCGTAATACTCTCATGGTTACTCAAAGCCACACCAGCTATTCACCTAGAGAGTCATATATCTTCTTAAAAATAGGATTTATGGAGTTATTTTACCAGATTTTGCGTAAACGTACTCGTGAATAAACTTACTTTATACAAGCTGTTTGCCTTCGTTCGCAGTCCCAGCCATGCCGTAGACGTGAAAGTAACAGGAACAGTTTAACCGATTATTTAGCCTAAAAGCAAACTTAATTAAATTTTAATTCCATGTTGCCTAGTTTGTGTTGAAGCTTTTGGAAACGAAATAATAGCGAAATAGAAGATAATTACTGTATAAAAGAAAAAAATGTAGAGGACGGCTGCCAGTCAAAATGTGAAACGTCTACCGGAAATGAAACTAACTTCCGGTCGCAGTAGCCGTCGCAAAAATCTGAGTTGCTAAAGGTCCCTTATTAGGGATTGAGGACGGACAACTACTGTCAGTCTCGTGAGGTTTGAAAACCTCTGTAGCTTTAAGGAGAAAAATTCGAAATTCGAGAAAAAATTGTCTTGTTTTTTTTGGTATAATGCTGAAAAATAAACAGTACCACGGGAGAAAATTGCTAAGGAGATTTCTATTGGGTGGTCACACATGATCTCAAACGTTTCTCTAGGTTGTTAATTCTACGATAAATAGTGAAAGCTAACATACCAATGGTGAATATCTCGTATAGAACGACCCCATACGACCACCTACAAAGTAAATATGCAAATGTCTGAGTACGTCTGAGTCGCTTTAGTTAATTAACTTTTCATTTCCATAATAGTACAAAACAAAAACAAAAACAATCTGTTGTTGCTTATACTGTAAAAAGGGCTAGTCTACTTTTTCATTCCGTGAATGAAATCATAGCTGGTGTGACTATTGACAACTTGCTGAAAAGTTATTTTCTTTGTCTGTTTTCATTATGCTGTACAATAATATTCTGTTAGTTTTGAGTGAGAGCCAATAAGCAATTCTCTCATGCATGTGGCAGTACTTTTTTTCCTGTAGTTTTGAGCCAGGCTGCCATTAGACTTAGGGTTACAGGCACTGATTGGCCAGGCGAACTCTACAGGAAGTTCTGCTGTGTTGTATGATTTTATTTGGTTTATTTACAAACATACGTCTACATACACATCACTTTTGGTGGAGAGCCCTGCGGGATTCCCAAAAAGTATTTCAGGCGCTGTCCATTTGATTGGAATGCAGCCCTGAAAGACAATGGTCAACACAGTTCTAAATTGAACACGGTATGATGTTAATCCACCAAACACATAGCAATGGTCGGCGGCTATGCCAAAAGATGCCAATCAAACTGTTTCCAAGTACGACAAGGACACGATATTTTTCAAAACCAATCCGTTGCATAAAGTTACGAAATAGATCAACATTTTATGGTTTTAAACCTATTCCTTATAAAGTCCCTAAAATTTTACAGGATAATTTTGTTCAAATTAGAAAATCCCATTCAAAAACTAAAAGTTTCAGTTTGCGCACGGTGTTGTTAATTCGTTAAAAGAAAAAAAGCAAAACTTGATTGAGCGATTTTGAAGTTTGTCTGAAAGGAAAAATGTCAAAAATAGTGTACCTTTTTGGCTTGCCCATGTCCATATTTGAAGCTCTGATAAGCCAACCCAAAATCGGTCACCTTGCACACAAAGTTTCGATCCAGGAGGACGTTTCGTGCTGCTAAATCACGGTGGATTACCTACAGGCAATTAATAATGATGAAAAAGATCTCCTTCACCCAAAACAGTTTTTGATTTGTAGGTACGTAACAAACGTATTAGTAAGTGGCCAAAGACAACGCGGGATGTAAGCCGTTTACGTTTTTATTACAATGGAATTGCAGCACCATGCGCGGTGAATTAATTCCAAGTTCAAATGTCGTCCCAGACAAATTTCGTTTACCAATAATCATCCAACATTTTTATTTTTTCCCGTTCAGTCGACAACAAACATAAAAGAAGTTTAAGAGCGATAAGATCGTGATAGTTAAACGCAGTGGTTATTGACTATCTTACTACGCTATATTGCTATACAAATTGGAAAGCAAGGTCTGCATCACATCCAATTGTGAGGTAGAAATACGTACAGATTATTTCGCTTTTATAGTAATTGGCTACAAACACATACCCCTCTAGATCCAAGGAACACCATTCCGGTAGCAATCTGTTTCGAAAATGTTACCAGGTCATATGTAGTCAGCTCCTGAGCTTGGCCTTCCCCGCAATAATACTTGTCATCAATCCCTCGGCTTTTTCTCATATAACCCAACAAATCTCCTCGGGGCAAGTACTCCACGATCAGAATTGGCTGAACTGTGGGCAGAAATACAGCATAATAAAGACATTGACACATAAATTATAATTTTTTTAAAGATTAAAACAAAGCTTTATTTGTACCTAATCGCAAATTTTAAATGCGAATGCAGCTGTTATGGATGATGAGCTGTTTAACACAAAACCCAAAAAGACAATTCAGTAAGGTGATCTACTTTATTACTGATTCCAACAAGTTATATTAATTGAGTGACTGAAAATTGGTAAAAAAAATAACTAAATTTGCACAATAATATAGTAATTAGGAACTAACGCCTTTTTTTCCATTTCGTGTCAGAGATCTTTGTTGTTGTTGCTGCTGTTGATTTAATCTTTTAGCAAAGAAAGCACGCCTGCTCTTGTTTCAGACTGCGCAAAGTGAAGTTATAAATACACTGAACTAAACCCACCTAACAAGTAACAAAAAGATACATATATATATATAAGCAATTCAACAAAAACAAAAAAGCTCTTTACTTTCGGTGGTGACACAGCCGATGAATTTGATGATGTTAGGATGAGGACTAGTGGCAAGACGTTTTCCCAAGTCGATTTCCCTCATCAGTGCTTTTCTTCCTTCCTTCCCAGCAGTAGCTGCAATACATAAAATCAGAATGTTTTCAGACTGCTGGTAAAACTGCTATACTACCCAACAAAATCATAAAAGGTTTTTCTGTACTGTCTAATAGGCGGCACCCAAAACAAGAAATGTTTTTGACCGGCGTATAAGCACACGTACTTGCGACGTGTACGGGTAACAATTTATGCTTAAGTTGCCACAAGGCTACGTATCTAGCATTATTATAGCGTTAAAAAGACAAAGTCTTCAAGAGGTCTTTGTTCAAGAGATTTTGGTCGGAGTAACCATCAAAGCACTATCAAATGGATGTGAGGCAATCCAAAATACAACAACAACAGCAATAGAACATCGCCCTACAATACTGGATCTGCTGTCTGTTTTTTTATGGCACAATCCAAGCTTCAAACTCGGAGTTGATGTTGAAAGTCATTTGGGGAGTAGCATCTCTTGAACATCCAAAATCATTTAAAGTATTTTTGTTGAAGGCCTTACGAAATCAAAGAATTATAGGGGTGACAAGGTAAGCGTAAAACCCCACAGTATGGTCAGGACCTTTTAGAGGTATTTTTGCACATACATGTGCGAGGTCTCAAGTAACTTACGTTAATACCCAAAAGATTCTCTTGTGTCTTCTAATTAATTTCCTCTTTATTTTCGGAATAAAACAGATTGACCTAATGTGCTGCAAGCCCCTTTAAACACAATAATGGTTAGCGTGCACGATTGAAAAAAAAAAACCGTTTACAGCTGTTTTTGTCATACAAATAGTTCAGTTTTTATGGTCAAAACAGGTTAAATGGAGCTTACGTGTAAAGCTTTTTGCTGCAACAATCTGTTTACCACGTCCTTCGTTTGGGTGGCTCAAGGCTGCTCGCCAAACTGCTCCAAATCCCCCTGTGCCAATGACTTCACGAAGTTCAATGCGGCCACGTGATATCTCCCACTCATCTGCTTCATGATCCAACACATCCATCTCATTTCCCTGCTCTTCATCTTGGCTAGATGGTATTCAAATAATAAAAAGATCTGTGTAATAAGACCGTGTAGTTTACGCTTTTTTGTCTGACTACGTATGAAATGGCGTCCAAAACGTTAAAAAATCGTTTCAATCAAGACGCCAAGACGAATTTTATTGACTTTTGTGATGAAAAAATTAAACCTGGGTCAGCGTAGTAGTCCGCGTTGGAGAAAAAAAAAAAACAAAAAACAGAGCCCTCAGCGTTCTCAATTGTCTGTCTCACAGATTTATTGCCGTGTATAGTACGTAGGGTGCAAATCATGAGGCCGTCTCGTAATCATGGGCTACTTTAGCTACATTCCGGTAAAAAAAAAAAAAATAAATAAAATAAAAGAATCAAAGTTTTTATAGTCTTCTCCATATTGTTCATCTCATTTTTTGTTGCATGTCCATTAAATTGGAAGTCTTGCACTTTGGCCACTGGTGCAAACAACTACACCACATAGGTAAAATAATTCTTAAAGATAATTCCACTTACTTGGCCGCAGCTGTGAAAAGAAAAAAAAAAAGATCAAACAAAAAAATAATAATAATAATGATAATTAGTTGGCTGCATTTAGAGTTCAGTAGGAATATTTACTGTCGGTTCATATCATTAACACAATTTTCACTAAGACACAACATCTGAATTCTGTACTAACGTGCGACTGTTAGTAATCATACGATTAAAAAAAAATAAACTATTTGATATATTTTTTTCGATGATGTTAACCTAAAATTCTAAATATTGTTTCACGATAACAAGAGCAGGTAAAATAGACTTGTGCAAAAATAATTCCCTCTAAATGTTGCCTGCAGAAAAGGCGTTGTTTTTATTTATTCATTTATTTATTGATTTATTTATTTACGTTTTACACTCGCCGAGCGGAGGTAAGCGAGTCACGCGTAACTTGCGCTTCACGCTCGCCTCGCGCGAACCTCGTTACCAGAGCTTTTCTCTCGTAAAATTGGGAGTGGCGGGAAAAGATCCTGGAATCGGCTGGTCTCATGCTCAACAAACACCCAAAAATCTTGGGTGTAATAAATTAGCGATGAATAGATAATGCATGATGTGTCACATGATCCAGCCGACGCCGACGGGCGCTTCGCGCTCGAACGACTAAACGCCTTTATGCAGCTACAATGAGCATTATTATCGTAGCAAAATCATGGCGTTAACAGTAAGAAAATTTACGTAGTAAGTCGGCTTGGGTTGGCTTTAAAACACTGTTAATTTTATTCTTTCAGTTTCTGTCAGTCCTCAAGTGAGGAGTTTTGAGTATATGCGGTCATATGCCGAAAGAGCTAAAAGGCCCAGATGTTATTGCCGTTCCCTCAAATGGTTTCGGGAAATTTCTACTATTCCAGCTCCTACCTGACTTCCTGCCGGTCAAGGGAGAAAAAAGTATCGTTCCTTGTCTGCTCTTTAAACTTAATTACAAAAGACCAACTACGTAAAAGTTTAATACTGTTAAAGTATCCGGGAAATCATTTTGTATTCTGAGTCCTGTGGCTTTCACCTAATCCCTTTTTAATTAGATCTCTTGTTCTGTCCGTTCAGTTGGCGACTATACTTCTTGCGCCGTTTGAGGCAAGTAAGCTAGGTTTGGTTTGGCTCACTTAATTAAATGCGCTATATTTCTAACAGCTTTTTTTGTTGAGATCTATGCTTTCCGAAAAGGTCACCATTCGTCTCCTGCTGGCCAAACAAACATTGTCGGCTTGTTTATTTCAATAGACACGCAGCAAGATCTCTTTTTTAAACTGTTCATTTAAAAAAAAAAAAAAAAAAAACATTTGGCCGTAATAAAAATGGTCTTAACTGACTGTCAGCGTGGGTAATGCTCTAAGTATATTGTTTAGTTTTAGTTAATCTCAGCTTCCACATTCTTTAAAAAAGGTTCTAATAAAAAAAGAGTGAATATATTTGAATCATTTATGCTCCGCATCAAGCGCTTGAATACCTCCTCTGCGCACTGTGCTTTGGAAGGTAATTATCGTCATTCATCGCATTTCCACAAGCAAAGGGAACGTTCTTGTTGATGCCTATTTTTTACGCTTTTCGTACGCATGCTATCACCACAAACCCGAATCATTGACTAGACTAAGAGCGTGTTGATTGCGCCATGCACAAGATTATTAAGATCAAAGGATTAAAAATTATTGGATTTACAACGTACTGGAGGGGTTATCCGCTCATTGATTGTTGGAATTCCCAGCGGGTCGCATAATTTAAAATTATTATGGTGAACCCGTGACCAGCCGATGCCGGGGCTCTTGTCCTGTCCATCCCCATTTTACAACGAGGTTGGCCTCACGCTTGCCTACGCTCGCCTGAAAATAATAATTTAAATAACGCTTGTTCTGCAGGCTACTCTACGCATAATGCGATAGACCCTGTCTGTCCGGGAGATTTCAGACGGACATTCTTCAGTTAACCTGGTGGGCAGCTGTACTTGATTTTCCCGCTCTCACCCCTATACCTAGAGAGAGATATCACCTTTGCCCGTAGGTGGCGGTTGAAAATTTGTTTCTAATAAATGTCAAACTACATTTTTTGATAAAAGTAGCTAGCATCTTGAAATTAAAAGCACATTTCAAAATTAAGTAGAAGATATTAATCTGCAAAATTAATTTTTTAATTCTTGTTGTTGACTGTTGTACCTGGATGGTACAACAAGGTGGTAGGCAATTTTTTGCTTCTTTCAGCAGCAATCTTTGTCTTGAAGCTAGTAATAACATGTTCTTCTTGCAATCTAAAATATCTCAGGGCAGCATTTTTTTAATGTTATTATTAATTCATATTCATTCTTCGGAGCTCCTTGAAGCAACTCAGCGGAAGTCAATAAAACGTGTTATGTCTAAAACAAAAAACCTTTTGAGTTGTGCTATATTTTGTTTAGATTTCTTGATAGCATTTTTCTAGATTTGATTTAATTTCTGAATTTTTTTTAGCGATCTCCGCAAAGAATTTATTAACTTCACTCAGCATTTGAAATTAATCACTTTAATGCTTCTTTGCCTTTTTTATTCAAGGGCTTGGTAAGACAAGAAAGCTATAACATCAACCGATGAAAACATCTGGTGAGGACACTTTTCTAGATTTGCTTTAAAGTATGGATATTTCTCAGCAATCTCCGCAAAAGATTGGTAAACTTCACTTAGCATTTTGTTTTAAAATTATATAGTTAATTCTTCTTTATTTCTTCTTTTATTAAACAACTGGGTAAGAAGAGAAAGTTATAGAATCAACCGATGAAAACAACGGCTAAGGGCATCTCTATCAGGCTCAGGATTCGGTTTAATATGTGGATATTTCTCAGGGATTTTCGCAAAAAATATGATAAATCTCACACGGCATTTTACCTTGAAATTATAGATTTCTACGCTTGTTTATGTCAGTTTCTTTTTAATAAACAACTGGATAGGAAGAGAACGTTATGACATCAACCGATGAGAACATCTGCTTAGGGCTAGGAGATTTTATTCATATGCAAATAGGTGTCATTTGAAGGTAAGTAATTATTAAACAACTGCTTTCGATGAGAAGTTATGACATCATCAGCTGAAAACATCTGCCAACACTTCAGCAGATTTTATTCATGTGCCAATAGCTGACATATTGCAACTAATTAATAATCATTAAACAACTGCTTTGGAAGGGAAGTTCTGACATCATTAGCTTAAATAACATTGCTTAAGGTATAGTTTTAAGTAACTGTTTCGCGTAGCATTTGTTGGTTTTTATCATCATTTCCCATGATGTTATGTTTTATTTTCAATTATATTGTCGTATTTAATTAAAAGCCATTCTTCATTATATTTATTTCAAGATAAAATAATGAACAAAAAGATTTAAAAAAGTATACAATAATGATTTTGTAAATTTATATTTTTTTTTTCTCGCTTTTGAAGCGGCTACTACCCTCGAGACGTTGTTTGACATTGCTTCATTTTATTAGGGTATTCCAACTTCATAACTGTTCAGTATGTTTAGGTTAACTGAAACTCTGGCAACATATCTTCTTTCATCTGGCACATTGTTCATACGGTTTCCTTTTTCAGTTGTTAGAACCCTAGGTCCGAAAAGCTATCACATTATTCAGAAAAAAAAAATGGCAAGTGTGCCGTAAGGACAAAAAGTTCGTACCTGCCCTTCGACGTTTGCGAATGTAGCAGGCGACTGACGTGAGAAATATTACAGCCAACAAAGGACCAACAATGTAGTACCACTTCAGCGTCCATCCTGCAAGGGGATACGTACGAGATCAATGTTCGTTAACTTACGGTTAGCAATTTGTTAACGCTCCTACTCTAGAAATTAGATCCGTGACTAAACCAGCCAACTCCTGGATGAAATCGTTAAAGAAAGTTGTAGTATCTTTTTGAAATGATGCTGCTTACAATGCTACACAAGGTGAGTTTTGTTGTACACACGACCATCCCAGCGAATGAAAAGCCTACGAATTTCATATGAATCGGATGTACCTCAGAAGGTGAAACTACGGTGAGCAACTCAACTCAGTGTGTACTTTAAATTCTTATATTAAGAAAAGACATGATTTCTGGAGTTACCTTGCCCTTTAAAATAGAAGACAAAAAATTGGCACGGAATAACTGTACGGAATATAGATTGAAATATCGGCGATCAAATGCCCCCAGCCTCCTCCCTCCCCAAAATTCTTCTTCCAAAGCTTCGACAAACCTATCAAGTGTTATTGCGTACGATTTCACTGTCCCAGTTTTGGCCGATTTGAACGATATTTACTAGAAATCCTAGCTTACTGAGAGTTCTCCAGAAATTTTATCACTTGACCGCCATTTAGCTTAATACCTGCTCAGTTCTGTCCGCTGAGGCACAAAACAACACATCTTAAGACAAATCAGCTTCAACTATATGCCGATCATTTGTGTTTAGTTTAAATGGCAACGCTTATCATAATTTCTTAATTTAGTAATTGCAGGATACTAGTTTTCAATATTTTAGATGTTTGTTTATTAAACCAATAGTTGCCTTAAATAAAAAGAACACTTCACCTGCAGTAGATGCCATCTTTCCCCTAACACTGATCTCCACAGTCGAGGATAGAGCAGGGCCCGCTTGATTGACAGCCTCGCATGCGTAATAGCCACTGTCCTCTGGCTCGACATTTTCAATAAGAAAAGTGCCTTTGTTACCCTCCTTCTTGATGTCAGCCCTTCGAGTTACTGTGGCGCCGTTTTTCTTCCATTTGACCTTGGCATTAGGGTCATTGACTACACAAGTCAATGTAAAATGATCTCCTGGCTTAAGTGGAAGGTATGACTTTGGGATTATTTCAGCAGCTGGTTTCTCTGATGTTAAATAAAGAGAGATATAAACAGTAAGTGTTCTCAGTAAGATACCTGGCATGGAGGAGAGGAGGAGGCTTTTTGTGCACTAGTACTTCGAAATTTGAACAAATTAGGATAATCAATAGCGATAAACCAATCCACTCACCTGGCTTGCAAAGTATGTGACATTGTATGTCATTTTTTTAAGCGTCTTCTGACAGTAAAGTTGCTTTTCAGCACATATGTGTGTTCTTTTAGTGGTAATGATTGCTTTTCGTTCGCGACAGCGGCATGAAATCTCAAATTGATTGCTCATTGCTCATAGTCACGCTCTATAACGCTCGCAACATCCTGAGTCACTTTTAAGTGCATTTAGTAGAACACTGACTATCTGTTGCTTGAACATTCTACTGCTACACCGTGTAAACGAGAGCCAACCAGCTGGAAACAGCTGTCCACAAATGCCTTTTTTTTACTTTCGGTTTGATTTCTATCATATCTCTGTGCTATTAAGTTTTCTAAACGGTATCAGCCTTGCTTACTTTTTACTTGTATGTTTATTTTTTTATGATTAGATATTTCGTATACCAGAGACATTTTCGTTTCCGCTTTGTCACTTTTTCACTTGTTGTAAAAATATTTCCCCGTGTTGGACTGTGTCCCGAAAATGGTTTGAGACGTTCTTGATACATAGAACAAACTTGGGAGTTTTCCTTTAGGAGATGAAAGAAACACTGGACATCTCTTTTTAGCTAACGTCCACGTGATCGCCGCCAAAAAATTTTCTGCAGTCTACCCTGAGATGCTCGCGCAATATGGTGTCTCCTAGACTGCCCACGTGCCACTTTTGACACGCACTGATTGTTTGGTTATTTGGGGCAGTCAAGGCTGGAATAAAGGTATGCCCTCGGCCCTTTTTTTCTTCTCTCCTTCAGCGTTCGTTTCTCTCTCCATTAACGCCAAGGTGAAAAACAAAGCAATACATTCTTTCTTAATTGACCTGATAAAGAAGATAACAAAATCTCGTTTCTGATTCAAATTTCCCCTAAAATAGTGGTGCCTAATTTTGCGCAAACAAAAAAGTTTGAAAACTTTTGCAACTCAAGATAAAAAGCATACCTATTACATGAAGAGTTGAAATGGCTTCTGCTTCTCCGACTCTGTTTCTTGCTGTACACTTGTATGCTCCCTCCATGTATTTTACAGTGTCTGGTAACTGGAGCAGTGATTCTTTTTCAGTACTTTTAACTGTTGCCTCTGAGGGGAGGCCTTCATTCTCAAAACTCCACCTCACTGTTAGCTTTGGGACACCACTGGCTTTGCAGCTGATGCTGGTAGTTTTGCCTTCAGGGACAGTTTGGTTTCTTGGAAAAACATCAACCTGAGGAGAGACTAAAGGAGACAAATATATCTATCAACCTGGATATATTAATAAATCTGTCTTCAACTCGTTTCTAACATCCCTGTCAGGTAGTTATTGTATTTTAAAAGGTCTGGATGTAAAGCGAGACAAGGGGAATGCCATAGTTAGGTTTACAAAGCCGCTTTCTGTAGTATGGACTCACTAAGTCCCAACCATAATGTCATGACCCCCCCACCCCTTCGTCTCCCCCCACAGGCGCGCACATAGAAGAATAGGAAGACAAGTCAAAGCACGATATGCTAAAGCATTTTGTTCAGTCAGCTCGGGATTACTTTTAGACTTAAGGGAAATAGAAACAAAGTGGTAGGCAGTTTTGAGATAAAGAATCAGCACAATGGACTCCATGCCTTGCTAACCTTCAGATCAAGACCAGAACACTTTTCACACTGGGCAAAGACGTTTTCACAAATTTACTGAACCTAATGGATTTTTTCGTCTTGATATTTATTGGTCTGGTTAAAATACACTATTATTACTGTCAGAAAAAAAAGTACTTAAGAGCAGCTGCCTGTAAGAATCGAGAACTGCATTTCAGCGACCACTTGGTCGAATTTCTGATATTTCGTCTGAAGATACCCTTGGATTAACTATTTTCGAAAATCATATTTTAAAGTTTCAAGGTATTTTATTTTTTGAGAAAATTGCAAGAGTTTGAAATGCGGCCCAGGTGCGGTCACGGGCCGATGAAAACGGTGAAAATTTAGGTCAAAAGACGAAGCCCCGTTCTCAGTGTGAAATAACCCGATGAACTTGAAACTTTACACAAACCTAGACCAACCATCTCACAAGAGAATTGATACAATAAACATTCCAAACTCGCTGACTGCTTTCTAAAGCATGCAGATTTGTGTACGCTACTCAAAATGGCCTTGAAACTAATGCCTATTTTCATTAAAATAAAAGTGTCTCTGGTATGTAATTTTCTCTAAATTAAATCTCATATCTCGAAAGACGAAGAAAAGAACTTTATTTTTGCTAAGTTTCAAGCTCTGATTCAAACTCTTTCCCACTCAAGAAAGATCGAATATGCGTGCGATACTTGCAGCTCGCAATTCACGTCACGAATTATGAGCCAGAACCGATTCACAAACGATTGACATCTGGAGCCCGTGAATGTTTTCAAACATCGCATGTTGGGCCCTAAAGCTAATCAGACTGACTGAAGACAGCCATTCAATGTTTTTCGATCCCAGATTTTTTCCTACTCTGCTTTAAAATAATATAGTTATTCCGGTCAATTAGCCTACGAAACATGCGCAACAAAGTTGCATACCATTTCGATGTCGCAGGAAAAAGTAGTGCAAATTATACTTTACAGCTCCTTTTTCTTCTTAAATGAAGTAGTCGATCAGTAAAATGGAGAAAGACGTGTGACTTTGTTCCTGTCGTATTGTTTTGAGTGTTCGTGTTTAGCAGCGACGGCTCAAATCAATAAGCCAATGTGACACTGAACAACTGTAAAGTAAGATTCAATGCAAAACATTCGGGTCCGAATTCATTTGACGAGAATTGGCGTTTGTGTTTCGACTATGCAAACGTACCTTTGTGACCTTTGTACGCTTTTGAACTCGGGGTTTAATAAAACTGCTAAAATCTTTTGTGGCTACCCCGAAATGAGTAAAAACCATGGAAAGTAATATTATGAACGTGGGCCAAAGCCTATAGCAAGAATCAATAAACCATTAATGTTTGAAACGTTTTCATGTTGTGTTTATCTGAGTTTTAGCATCGGAATGCCGTGACAGAAAAGCTTAAATTTTACTAAAGTACTACTTGTAATTCGCGGCTTCAAAAATTTCCTTCTGTGTTGCCCATAGTTTTGAAAGCGGATTTTATAAGAAGAAATGATGCTCTTTCACTTGGTGTAAATTTTTATCCTCAACGCCATGTAACAGTTGATGATTTTAGCCTCGCAAATTTGTCAATTTGGCATCACGAGAAATCGCTTAAAAGATTGTAAATATTGAAAAATCTCCTAAATATTTAATTTTCACTTCAGATGAGTCACATACCATTCATGATGTCTATAATTATGTACTTTATCAAACTGGATGTTTTTCGTTTGGAACAAAACTGGTTTGATTTTTAAAACAAGGTATTTGAAACATGTGGTGTCAGACACCGAAAACCCGGTTCAGGAGCGGTGAATTCAAGATCATGGCCTCACATCTAAAATAATTATCAGATCGAAGTAAAACATGTATTTCTTGCAATAGTTTACCCTGGGCTATGTTGTGAATTTTTTTTGAGAATTTTGAGTTTTTCGCTATTGCTCACCTCTGGTTGATATTTACAGACATCCGCTCTTAAGTGAAAACATAACAAAACACAACAACGGTTCAAGTTCAGTTCAGAGTTCCTCTTCCAAAGTCTCAAAGTTCTACTCTGAATCAAGCTGAATAAAGCCTAAAACATAGTCTTGAAATTTAGATGGTAATCTTTTGACTCTTGCTGGACGTAAGGCGACAGAATCTCTTTGCTTCATAGTAGCGTCATCTGATTGTGTGTACTCCAATGGGCCGTCCTCACTTAGTCTCTCAGAGGAAACATTTACAGGTTCTCTGGACTCTTGGTTTGATGAACTTTGTGTTGCTCTCTGAGCCTCTGAAACATCTGTTGACTTACTAGTGGCTGGTAACACATCATGATCTTGCTCGAAATACTTCTTCACATGGGTTACATTCCGGCGGTACTGCACACCATCAGCCTCAACAAGGACACTATTTCCATCCTTCTGAATAACTGTAAAGGGAGACTTTTTATATGGCGTTGACAGTTTGTTCTCTTTCTCCTGCCTCAGTAACACCTTATCACTTTCTCGAATCTCGCTTTCACGTGCGTTCCTTTGGAAGTCTGCATACACCTTTCCCTTTTCTTTTCTCTCACTGTCGCGATCTCGAACCTCATCTTCGATGCTGAACTCTTGGAGATGGTGTAGTTTGGTCCTTATACGTCTTCTAGAAGTCTTGTTTGTTGTTTACAGGCTTACTTTTTTTTTTGTTTGTTTTGTTTTTGTTTTTTTTTTTTTGGTTTGTTTTCTTTTTCCTATTTTTGGAATTTAGAAAGAAAGCCGAGTGGTCTTCAAATGGGATTTAGGTAGAGCAGTGAGTTCATCGTTTGGATTTAATTACAAAACATATAACACGAGAATTAGCCTTGAGTGGTGGGATTGATGTTGTAGTATAGTCAAAATATATGGACTTTCAACAAGTCTTTTCAACAGCAGCAGCCGTAAATCCCTCACTGGTGGTTAGGTGTACTTTTAAGAAAGTATTTCCCTGTTTTGTGGAGTGATCTTCTTCAGTTCAGAGGAGGAGGAGAGTTCTTTTGTTTCAACAGTTTAACCCTTCCCGTTTTAATATTTGCGCAGACGCTATGAAACTTCAGGGCTATTAAGGAAATTGATCCGGAAAAAAATCGATGTGGTCGATTAGTAATTAGTGTTCATTGACTTTGATATTACAACGGCAACCATTTTCTGACAGGCAGTTTTTTCAGAAAATGGAAATCCCTTTCTAAAATGAAGAGAAATTGGTTTTATTACGGTCTTAGCTCATATTAGTTTTCCTTTATTGGTTTGCTTGACTTCTGTACTTTCTCTAAGTTTTGGGGAAATCCAGAAAACCAAGATGGCTGGTTCAAGAAAGCCGTATTTGGTAATCATGTCCTAGTAAACACGTCATATGACGTCATCATCTCCTTTGTAGAACTCAAAGAAACATGTTTCAACTCTTCTCCAAGCCTCATTTTTATAGTTTCAATTGTTGCAAAGTTATGGAGCGTGCGCGGAATTCCCTCCACCCCCCCTCCCCTCAACCTTTTCCCTCCTGACCCCAGACGGAAATAGCCAAAAAACAACAACAACAACAACAACAGCAACAAAAACAAACCCTGTTGCAGATAGGGTTAACATGATACAAGAACTAGGGACTTCACGCATTTGTTGTGATACACTTTCTTAACATATACCACCGAACTCACTCAATACAAAAATCTGGCTCTGTGTCGTTTGATTTTTGTTATACAAGAGCCCAGTAACACTTAATTTAATAGGGAAGACTGCTCGCGGAGGCTGTTTGTGCCTGTAAGAAGTGTCAAGCCAAACCAGCTGCTGACAAGAAGAATGCTGTAACTGGTTTGTATTAATTGTGAAGAAATATTGACTGAGATACATAGGCTCCGGGAAATCGTATTTGGTCTGAACATAGGGAGCCTAAATGCTTATTTCAAAACTGTGTGCGCTAGTTGTTATCTGTGAACGGAACGTAATAAAATAAAAGACACAAACTAGGCTGATGTTTTCTTAAACTGATCTGCTGTGAGACAAAGAGGGATGAATGTCGTTTTGAACTGAATACGCTGTGTAGAAATGTTCGTCGATAACGAGAACCCTGTGCCATAAGTACACCTATGTGAAACGGGATAGCTCCATAACGGGCATTGGGAAATTCTGTGTCGGTCGAAGCGGCGCGACAAACAATTTTACACAAGGTATCCAACTCAAAACGAAATCTATCCCACTTGTCTCGCATCAGTTCGATTCAAGAAGATATAACGTGTTTCTCTCTTTCGTTTTATGGAATGCCTTTCACAGATTTCAAATACTAGCGCAGACTTTTGATCAGACTTTTGATAAGTAGGCATATGGGTTCGCTATGGACTGAAAAAGAATATGACGGAGTTGCAAAGGAAAACGGAAGCGCCGTCTTGACAACCTCATGGTACCGAAATGTAATGAGGGTATCATGCAGAAAAAAAGTGGACTACTCGAAAGTTGATCAACTGATTTTGTTGGTTTACAAGAGGCAATCACATGTTTCGTGGGTCGGCCCGATTCGCTTCTTAGCCGCTCGAGTGAAGGGTTATACCCAACGCCAGTAAGGGTATGTTGTGTGTGAATAAAAAACTTAAACAAACAGAAACAAAGGTCGGGGATTGTGTAGCGCCGACCAGGTCTCGAAAGAATTCGGGTGATTTTCAGCATTCTAAACAATTTAAGTTTGAGGAGAAATATTTACCTTAACATTCGAAAATTTACAAGGGAAAACCAACCTCTTTTCTGGTAAAAGTGAACTCCAGATGTTTTTTCCGATTTCCGGCCGCCATGTTTGTGTCCCTCAGAAGATTACTAACATGGCGTCTCCTTACTAAGCTATATAAATTTGTGTGAAACATTTTGTCAAATAACTTGAGTACAGAATACCGCACAGACCTGACACTTGGAGAGGTTTCTTATTTACTTAAGAGCTACTGACCGTAAATATCAAAAATCCCACGACAAAGAGGAAATTTCAGATTTCATTTTATTTCACCTAAATGTTCCCTTTGGTGAACTATTTTCAAAAATCACAATCAAAAGTTCCATCGCTCTTTCGTTTTTCTGAAAATTAGAAAAGTTGAATTTACGGATTCACGCCCGATTCAGCCCCCCGGAAAAACGGGAAAATCGTGCATCTTTAGCAGCCTCGCACACAGCAACAATAACTACTCCCGTTTTTCTATCTCGGCTGCAAGTAAATCTTTCTATTATCTCTCGTTTAGTATAAAAATGAAGTCGCAAGTCTTATTTTTAATGTGCTAATTCACTAGTTAAAGGCAGAGACCTTTGAGGGTTAGATTTCGAATTGAAATTAGGGTCGATTTCAGAGGCCTACATCTGTCCCGGCATACGTTTTCTGGAGCGAAACTATAGATGAAGTCTAACCTCAATCCTTCCTTTTCACGCTCTCGAAGTGCCTTTTTTGGCCCGCTTAAAGCGAAGTATCCAGAATAAAAAGTGTGCAGGGTATTTTGACTAGTTCGATGGCTCGCTGTCACGATTACCGTCACGCAAATCACTTAACTAAAACCATCCACTCATCTAAAGTTAACGTCTTTTTTGTTCTCAACGACAAATCTCGAAGGCAGGTATTTAATTTTTGAGTTCCTTTACAATACCAGGTCATTATTTCAAATTTTGAAAGTAATAAATATTAGAAACCGATCCACCATGGGACTCGATCTAGCACAGGACGAAATGTCAAGAATCCGCAAACTGAAACGTTGCGGAAACACGTGAAAACGTTACGGAAACATAACGGCTAACACGTGTTTCCGGTAGCGGATACATGTCGTTTATTCATGTTTCCGTCGCTGCGGTTACAGCGGAACCGTACCACTTTTTTGTATGTTTCCGTCAGGTTTCCTTTGAAGGAAACACAAGTTTCCGTTAGCGTATTTTCGTGATAGCACTTGCGGAAACACGAAGTAACGCTACGGAAACGAGTTTTTCTTTATGTTTCCGCCAACGTAATTGAACCCTATATATTCGCGCCACATCACGATTCCGCATCGGAAACCTCTAATTTCAAGGTGATTCTTCCGTTTTCGCTTCTCCAGAAGGTCTGTTTAATTTGTGGTTGTTGTTTGTTTTTTTTGTCTTCCAGGTTCTTTTTATATCACATCGCTTTGTGATCAGCACCTAGTGCAATCGTTTCCTGGTGGATGTTCTTTCTAAATCTAGGGAACTGCGCGTTGCTTCTCTTTGTGCGATCTTATGTTTTATTTGCATTGGAAAAATTGCTGGGAAAAAATAGGAAGTCCGGCGGGACTACTGATGGTCTACACTAAATCAAAACACAGTATTCCACTAGAAGTCTACTGATTTATTGTCAATAATAGCCACGTTGGCAGTACACATAAAATGACCTAACTTATCGATTTTAATACACGAAGTAAAAAGAGAAAAAAAAGTCATATCAACATGAATTTTTCCTATCGACTGGATCTGAAAGAAGCTTTTTGAAATACAACTTAAGAAATTAAGGTTCAGCTAATGTCAATCACTACGAACTGCCCAGCGAGGGCCATCATTTGGACAGGGACGAGTTGACACTTCGTCACCCCGGCTAACATGCGCAGTGGTGCGTCGTTGCCTCTCGCTCAGACCTTTGAGATACTCCTCATCCAGTCTAGCCTTAATGTTCCTGAGCTTACTCCTTTCCCACTGTAGCTTTTTTATTTTCCTTGGCTTTGGGCCATTTATTCTCGCCTCTGTTTCTTCTTCGCTGTTCTCTGAAGACATGTAAGACAATGCTTGAGGAGAAGAGAGAATCTCCCGCGCCTTTGCTTTGTCAGCGTCCGAAAGGATCGTCGTCGACCTTTCTAGGGTTGAGAGGCGTCTAGAAAGTTTCTAAATGAATAACCAAAAAAAGAGAAAAATCATTAGGAACGTGTTTCGTGATGGCCTTTGGACTAAAATGCCGCCATCCATGTATAAAATAAATGATAAAACCATTAGTTGATAAATAAAAATCTGCTGATAGCTATGCAAGTAAAATGTTCAGTTAATAGGCGGTTATAATTAGACAAACTGATGTTGGAATTTATCGACTGAGGTAATGAAGAAAAACAGAAAAAGGATTTTAAGAAAAAAATTGGAGGGATGTACATGTAGCTGTGCCAGAAAGAGTCCAGTAGTGTTTTGAACTTTCCATACATTTGTCTGTATAGCGAACCAGCCGTGAACTGCTACTAAAAAAATTGTTCGCGGGAAAAAAATACAGGGAAATGTAGGGAAAGTTAAAAACACGACTGGGCGCTTTCCGGCACAGCTACATCCCTCCAATTTTTTCTTAAAATCCTTTTCCTAATGCCAAAAGTTTCCAATTCGTGAATTTTTTAGAAGCGATGTTTAATGAAAATTATTTGACATCGGATTTCCATACAAACACTGTTATTTCAAGCCTGTTTGCCTACTCGTCAAAATGACGTCGAAAACCGTGATAAGGCCTATTTCACTCGACATTGCACTACACTCTGTTTTAAAAACTATTTCCGTCTAGATCCATTTATTGACTGAGAGAGGCTTGATTGCAGATAGAATAAATGTATAATCGCCAAAAATCAAATGACAAAAAAAAAATGGTAGAGTAGGGGTTAAAGAGAGCTGAGACTGCTTGACACCGAAGAGCAGCCTGGAGTAATCGCTTATAACTTTTAGTTATAAACTTACCCTTTTCAAACGATTGTTTTGCTTTGCTTGCATCCGATGTTCCTCGTATTTAGAATTTGTTCGCCTAGTATTGTCGTCCCTTGTTGACCGCCAGTGTTGCTGAACAGCACCTAAAATGATACGGTATGTTAAAAATCGATAACACGAAATGATTGATCGAAATTAGAAGCGAACTATCATTGAACGATTGCGAAACTGATCATATGCAGTAACGTGAACTTCAAAATTTCTACATGCTATGAAAGACGCCCTCACTTTTTCATTTAAAATGCCTTGGAAATAAACTTTGATAAAGTTTTACAATCTGTCAGTGGGTAAGAGTTGTAAATTGTTTGGCTCTGTCGGCCTTGAAATCTCGTCAGAATTCAAAATAATCTCAACGGCTCTTCTTTGATGGTCGTCTACCGAACTCAGGTTTTCAGCCTCTTTTGAAGTCTCCGCCGGGGTATTGCTTTTTTTTTCAAGTTCCAACAGTGACAAGCTGCTAATTTGTGCTAACAATGCCATGTGAATAAAAGAAAAAGATTACCAAAGACAAAATTCTTGACTGATCTTCAAACTTAATTATTCTCTTAACTAATGCCATATACTCTGATCTCAATTCTGGGGCTTCAAGGGTAAAAAGATAAATGCATACGAAAATCTCAGGGAACTTATCCTTGATTACTGACTTCTCCCACTTTTTCTTGCCATAAACTGACCGGACTTCGCTCAGAATTTTCTTGGACATGCGCTGATTTTCTGGACTGTCGAAACTACAATTGATAAAAACAAACAACATTTTTGATGGAATTCGAGAATTATCAAACTAATTCCTTAAAACTAGGCAATAAATAACAAATATTCTAGCAGTTACGTTACATGATTGATGCGCACTTTTTCCCGCCCTTTCGCAGACTTGTTTACTCACATTTTCACCTGCTCGTCTTGATAATACTTTGATTGACCAAATATGTTACTTGAACATTCTTAAGGAGCATACTCGGCATTCGCCCATAATCCGACTGGAAAACTTCCCACCATCAACATTCACTAGAACACTTACTAAGCTGCGATGATCACAGCTCTGTAAAAAAAAATAATGAGCTATTGTATACCTTCAGTATCAAGATCTGTCTAACACTGTTATTTTTTTTTTTTACCTGGTGTTAAAATCAAACGCAATCACATTTTCCTGATCCTCTTCTTGTTGTCGATTTTGTTCCAGTTCCTTGTAGACTTTCCTAACGGCATTCTTGTATTTTTCCAAGAACAAAAACAAAATCAAAAGAAAGAACGTTAAAATCCACAACCTACAGTAACTACAGTATAGATAATTTCACGTACAATACATCGGTGGACTTTATAAGGCACCAAACTGTTCAGTGGAGGGTAAATCGCCAAACAAAACTTTAACACTCAGCACCGCACTACTGATACACAGGGCCAACAAGAACGCTTGTTCGCTCAGAAATTCCTATTACATGTACCCGAGCTCGCACTGATGAGACCCGCCAACTTTTATCATTTGCAATTTCTTTGAGTAAACATTTCAGTGCAGGATGCTTCACCTATAAGTTTTTGAGTAATAAATCTGCACGTGCAGAGCCAGTTTCCCGGTTGTTCGAAGCCGATTAACGCTAATTCTCGATTAAGAGTTGACCGAGGTTTCCAGCTCGCTCGCTTAGAAGTTTCTTTTAAAAAAGCTAAGAAAAGTCTTTGTCAAAACTGAGGGACAAAAATCATTTGGCAAAACTTTATTAATTGGTAATTAAACAAACTGGACGCAAAGTTCGCATTAACCCTAGATTAGCTTAATTGGACTTTGAACAACTGGGCCCTTGAAATTTTAAAATAGTATTGCTTTCGGACGTTGTAACTTGTTATGTCGCGTGTATGTCATTAAAATCAACCATGCATGGAAATGCACGCGCTTAGCGCGCTTTAAATGTGGAAAAGAAAGAGATAATTTGTCCTCGTGAAATAACCTTGGATTGTAAATTTCCAGTTAAGGACATTTCCATAAGGTCAAATTATCTCTTGTTATCAGTTATTTCTCTGTCACATTTCTTTAAAAGTAAACTCCAGGCATATACGTTTTGATATGCATCAGTTTTCTCACCTCTGAGTAACAAATAAACACACAAACGAAGAGCGAACGATTGTTGACTGTTTGTTGCCCCCGAGCTATTCTTCCGCGGAGTATAATTTTCAAAGAAGTGCTTGTTTGATTTTTTGTAAGCACCTAAAACTAAGACGTCAGTTGGCCGGTCAACTAATCTAAGCGCACTTTAGCAATGTCACACTAGTGTTATCAGTGTGTTAAATAAACGATCATTCGTCTCTCGAATATTTTCCATCAATCGTTGGTTTAGAATTTAAGAAACAGTTACTTACCGAACACTCGGGATCGCTCTCTTTAGATCGCTGGAAGAGTTTTCTCTTCGCTGAGGTTTTAAGATTTGCCACCTCGTTCCTCAGCTGCTGGTTTTCCTTGCGAATTTCCGAAACTTCGGCCAGAAGTTTTCTCACAAGATCATCTGGTGCAGCTCTTGGGGTTTCCTGGTCGAGTATTCTGATCTCCTGATTTTCAGCATTCGGTAATATCGACGCCATAACACTTGCTTGATGACGAGGACAATTAGTGGAAATAAAAAAGTCTAGAAGGAGATCTGCGAGAATGAAGATCGATTTACGATTTCGATGCAAAGAGGAAGACAGCGTCCCTTTGCAAACAAAGCTCAAATTTCCCGCTTCTTCTCGAGGACACGCTGCTTTACTTGTTGTCAATAGCAACAAAGCACTGTGAGCCCGCAATAACATGCGCAGTGTGACATTTGTGCATATCTGCGCAGAAAAAGAAATCACAACTGTTTCTCGGTTCATGTCCGCCGGTTGTCGCTGTATTTTTGGCGTTTTTTTCAGATCGTGTTGTCTTGATCTCTAGTAAGCTGGGTTTACGGACAGAAGAAATGAAGAGGAAAAGTTTGCATGGCGATTCAAATCGTAAGAAGAGGCGTCAAAGGTGTAGGCAACGTTGTGGTCATTGTCAACAGTTTCTGAGCAACTCACAATTTCATGAACATCGGAGACTCTATTTTAATTCAAGCTTAAACCAGTGGAAAACAGTAGAACAGATGAGAAAATCATCAGTGCCTGAAGATGTTCCAGGATCCAGCTCAAGTGAAAGCGAAGGTGAGCTCATAATGTCAAATTCTTGGATATTACACACATCGATAATTTCCGGGATGAATATGATACATGTAGGTCGGTAGAAATCGATGGTAATCATTTGACAAATATATCGGACATCGATAAAATCGAAGCTGTGACATTTTGTGATCATCCAATTTGATCGATTTTGGGTGTTAGTGTTCCAATTTATTAAAAGCTCCAATAGTGATCAACATCAAATTTCTCCTTGAAATATCAATGCTTTTCAACCTCTGACGACATGAGAACTACAATAGTATGTGCTACATCCTGCTTACTACTATCATGTCAGCTTCCAATCATGCTTATAAACCACTTTCTTTTAGTACAAGATTGACTACAGTGTAGAACTATGAAAACCCAGAAATCTTTTTTGCACAAATAGAAGCCAAAAACTAATGATCCAGTTTGGTTATTAGCCCAGGGGGGGGGGGGGGGGGTACTTGGGTATAAACGTGACGGGGATGGGGGGGGGGGGGGTCTGACGGAGCCTAATATTTTGCACCCCCAAAAAAATACATGGACCTTATATTGTGCACCCAAAAAAATACAAGACTGCCAACAATGAAAGTTATTGTGTTCGCAAAGATACCGATGATCGGGCCGATGATAAGCTTGTGTAATAGATGAGTCATGGAGAGAAGTAAATGACGTCTCAGTTTACAAAGTGTCGTTGTCTTCATTCCCATTGGTGTTTACTGGTGGCCCCCAGGCCCCATGCCGCTTAGAAAATATGCGGCTGCCTGGAAATTCGGCACTCCGGCTACGTGCAGATTATTCGAGTCATGCTTTTAGATCTTGCAGGAACTTTGGCTTGAATTGCATAAGAACTATTAGCCTGGCGGAAATTCGAGCCCAAAAAATACACGCAGATTTTTCAGACCCAAAAAAATACACGGTTTAATCTTCAGCCCAAAAAAATACTGGAGTTGAAAATTTTAGCCCCAAAAAAATACGTCGGACCCCCCGTCACGTTTATACCCGAGTATCTCCCCTGGGGTTATTAGTACCTAATATATTTCTTTAATGCCTATTCATGTGCACAGTAATCATCAATAACCTTACTTATACTGAGTTCTAACTTAAATATTAGACTAGAAAAGCGGCACATGGGTAAACCACAGTGTAAGTTCCTATGTTGTACGAGAATGATTCTGGACCTGACGATCTTTAATCTTCTATGGAACTGACGTGTGAATGTGGCTAATTTCAATTAGATAACATAAAAAATCGAAAATGGCCAGCAGTTCAAAAGAAAATGGTTGTGGCTTTTTTTATTTCTTTTATGCCAATTCAGATCTACTTCTTATAAGGTTGTAGTTATAACCTACATTTTATGATTTTGTGTGATACATGTAGTGACAAAAATGATTTAATTTAAATGTAGATGAAAATGTGGATTCATCCTCTAAGCCAGCTGTACAGGACGTTCCTGCAAGTGATTCAGGTTTGTGTTTATTTGCAACCTGATATGGATGTATTGAAGAGAAAGAGATTTTTGCAGTGAAACTTGAACAAGCTGCAAAAGCTGTAAAAGGAACACAGGAATCATTTTGATGGCTTAATTTAGATGTTCAGGGCATCTGACAGGGCATGGGAAAAAATTTGAAATTGTGCAGGAATGGGGGGACAAATTGTGCGGTAGGAAAATAAAGTTGATTTTGCAGGACATTGTGTGGGATTATGCAATGTTTTGACCAGCAAAAAATGTTCTTGTTAACCTATAAGGATGATAACTTCGTTTCAATCAGTGATAAACTAAAACATGCTTCATATTGGTCATCCAACCACAAATCACTGCAAACATTTCACTGAATAGTTTCGCGTTGTCTTATTGCGGTTTTTTTTAAGGGTTAGGGGAACTGACTGAATGTAATTACTACTAAGAAAAATTATGGCTTTGAGGTAAATGGGTATAAAATGTAAGATTTAAAAGTTAAAAAATGTTCCTTTCCTTGTGCATAATAGGCACACCCCTGAATTATAATCAATGCAAGTTAATAATTAACTAAAATACATTTAGCTTAGCTTAATATGGTGATTTTGTGGCCACATATCTCCACTAGCCAAATCCCCACAAACAGATACCACTGCCATGGTTCAGTTCCACCTGTGGCCTTAAACCAAATTGATAAAGGAATTTTTGGGACCTGCCTTTTTCAGTGCATATGGCGACTTCAAACCCTGCACATCTTGCACAAGATCTTGGTTTAATACAATCTCATTGTTGCAGCAAAAAAAAAAAAAAACAACTTGGGGGCGAATTAAAGTGCCTCTCCCACTCATTTCTAGTACATGGTGATCTGCTGACTCCCTCGCAGATGGTACGATAATGTTTGGAACTTTTACCAAAATAATTTGTGCAATAAATGGTAAATTTAACAAGGAGCCGGAAATCATCATTAGGCAATGTTGGTTTCCTCTAATAGTGTGAGAAAGTTGCAAGTTTTCACTTTCCAACAAACAAAATATCCACTCATAATCTTAGCACAAAGTGTATACATGTATGTGTTGACTTTGAGGTGACATTTAGTCCAAAATACTGTCACTATTTACTCATTTGTCAACAACTTTTGCATATACTATATATACTTAACTTTAAGTTTCAAATTCGAATGGTTTTGAATTATATTTAGATGTTGAGACAAGTCTTTGAAATTGTGCTAAGATTATAGTTAATTAGTTAATAATTATTATTAACTTGCATTGATTGACAGACAATCAATCAAATAATCTGAGACTCCTGCACATAACTCATGAAGGATGTCCTTATGCTCATGTGGAACCACAATAGGATTAAATAAATTTTACAAGCTTGAAGAAGACCCTTCTTTACCCATTTTAGCCTGTGAACAGGCTCTCAAGTGTGATAAAGGGCAAAAAGAAAAGCGCAGTATGGGCTGTTCATAGGCCACCTTTTTTTAGTGTAATTGTGGAATTTTTCGCAAAAAAGCAGGGGGGTCGTCTAACTCCCCCCCAAAACATTCCAAATATCATACCACTTTGGCTTTTGAAGTTATTAGATGGGCCTTTCAATCTGGCCAAGTTTTATTAAAATTGATGAGATGGCATGTATCACCACTGCCTTGTCCTCTCATGGACACGGTGGTAGGTCCAATAGTTTGCTTTAATAATTTCTCTTATGATATAACACGTCAAAACAAACTTTTTGACTGGAATGCATCAAAGAAAAGCAAAACGAAAAAAATTTAGGAAAAAAAAATTAAAGAAAGTCATGGAGTTTGATTTCTGGCTAGCCACTGTGTTTGCAAACAAGTTTCCTTGTACCTATTTTAACATTCAGTATTGGCCACCATACATGTAGGGTACTTTTACAGACAAACATGATGAACATTTTTTTTTTCTTACACATCTTAGATGCTTGGAGTGGATCTGAATCTTACAGTGCTGATCATCAGGTACAAGTTCTATATGTTCTTAACTGTATTATCTCTTGAGTCAGATTGTTTTGTATCATGATGTACAATGTGCATATTGATTATTGCCAATCAATATGATAAACAAGTGTGACACTTTCTAGAATAATACATCATTCTCATTCATTCACCAGGCTTGAAATAATTATACCATCGCATTTTTTTCATATACCACACATTCAACATTCAAATCCTAGCAGTTGGCAGGATATTTGTCCCATAAACCTAGTTTAATGGCCTTTGCTCCCACAAGTCTCCTGTAGCTCAGTGGTAGAAAATCCGAACTAGTAATCGCAAGGTCTTTCACTGTTGTAGGTTTGACTCCTAACAGGAGCACTCAGATTTCTATTTTCCTAGTATGCCTGTGTCACTTTCTAGAATAATACATCATTCTCATTCATTCACCAGGCTTGAAATATACCATGACATTTATTTCTGCATATAAAAAAATATTGTACTCATTGCCTACTCATCAATCTCTTTGATCTAGTCATTTGCATTATTTTATGATTACTGACCAGGAAGTCATTTCCTATTATCCAGCAGTTTCTGATCTCATGTTAAAATATTTTTGAGAAATACCAATGATTCTAGTGAGTGAAAATTATACCTTAAAGTCATGATTACCCAATAACATTTCACAGGAACATAAACAATTGATAGGAACTTATTACAAAACATGGCTTATTTTTTTGCTTATAGCTTTAATTTTCATTATTTTTTTTCTCAGTCACAGGGACCAGTTGACTCCAGTGAGAGTTCTGAGAATGAAACTAGCTGTTCTGAAGATGAGGGTACAGATTATTTGGACTCAGAACCAAGTGATGTAGAGGATTTGCTGCAGCCAGAAGAAGTGGAATTGCCCCAGCCTTCTCCACATTGTACAAATCAGCAACGTATGCAAGTAATTTTGACCTGGCTGGTATATTTTATTTTAGTCTGGCAGTACAAGAACTATGTGAGTGACAATGCAATTGAACAGCTGTTGAAATTTGTCCAGCAATTATTATTTTGCATTGGTCAACTGGTTAAAGACCACACAGATTTGTGTTTAGTTCTTGCAACCAATCTACCAACAAGTCTCTACTCTGCAAGACGGTTTCTGAAAATTGATCGCGACAATTTTCTACAATATGTAGTTTGCCCAAAGTGCACTAAACTGTACCAGATGGATGAGATTGTTGTCAATGATGGACGTCGAAATTTTGCGAAAACCTGTAACAATGTGCCCTTTCCTCGAGCAAGGCGACCAAAAACTTGTGGTGCACAGCTGGCCCAAAAGGTTTTGAGAAATGGGAACACCAAATTTTATGCTGTCAAGACTTACTGTTATAAGAGCATCATTGATTCCCTGGAGACTTTACTTAAGCGTCCTGGACTAGAAGAGCAGTGTGAAAAGTGGAAAGCAAGAAAAATAGATGATGACAGGTATGCTGATGTTTATGATGGGAAAGTGTGGAAACAGTTTGGTAACTGGAAAGGCAACAAACCTTTTCTTAACCTTCCTCGATCGTTTGGTCTAATGATGAATGTGGACTGGTTTAAACCTTTTAAACATCGAAATGACTTTTCTGTCGGGGTCATTTACATGGTATTGATTAATCTACCAAGAAGTATCCGGTTTAAGAAAGAAAATGTTATCCTGGTTGGCATCATTCCTGCCCTCAAACATGAGCCAAAATCTCTAAACCACTTTCTTGAGCCTGCTGTTGATGAACTGAATGCATTGTGGAAAGGAGTCAAGGTGAACACCTATAAAAGTCCATCTACCGCAGTAGAAATTCAGGCAGCAGTTTTGTGCTTTGCATCAGATATTCCAGCAGCACGGAAATTGTGTGGATTCCTCGGGCATAGTGCAAGGCGAGGCTGCTCTCATTGCAACAAGGAATTTCCAGGTGGCTTTGGAGAGCAGAAGAACTATGGTGGTTTCGATGACCGGGATGAATGGCCAAAGAGATCTTCCGAGCAACACCGAAGAGATGCCTACCGAGTGAAGAACTGTCGGTCCGAGAATGCTGCTGAGAAACTCGCAAGTCAGCTAGGAGTCAGATACACTGTTTTGTTTGAACTGCCATATTATACCAGTATTGAGATGTGCGTGATTGACCCGATGCATAACTTGTTTCTTGGAACAGCAAAGAGGGTCATTTCCAAATGGATTGAGGAGGACATAATCACAAAGGCAGGTTTGGTGAAACTTCAAGAAAGGATAGAGGAAATTTCTCCATTATCAGATATTGGAAGACTTCCTGGAAACATTAAGTCAAATTATGGTGGGTACACTGCTGCTCAATGGAAAAATTTTGTCCTTCTCTTCTCAATGTATGCTCTGAAGGATGTACTCCCTGATCAACATCTGCATTACTGGCAATCATTTGTTTTAGCTTGCCGTCTTCTCTGCAAGCCCTGTATTACAAAAACAGACTTGATGGTTTCAGACTGCAAACTGATGCATTTCCTCAAAGAATATGAGAAGATTCATGGTGAATTAGCTATAACACCAAATATGCACCTTCACCTGCACCTTAAAGAGTGTGTGGAGAACTACACTGTATGGTAGTATTTATGGATTTTGGCTTTTTAGCTTTGAACGATACAATGGTATTTTGGGCTCTTACCACACAAACAATAAGACTGTAGAAATACAAATCATGCGTAAGTTTATGACTTCTGGAATTCTGGCCAATATGCAATATAATCTCCCAGAAGATTACAGCAATTTTTTTCTCTTCAGTTGCAAAGCACAAATTGACTCCAAAGGGATTTTTGGAGAAACTGTTGTAAACTCGCAGCTTATGATGGCCTCTTCTGGTCCCTTACATGGAAAAGAATCCGTATGGACGGACTTCACATCTATTCGTTTTGAAAGCTCTTACAAACTGGGAAGTCTTGACCAAGGTGAACTGAATACTTTGCGTTCTGTGTACATCACCATGTATCCAACAGTGACGGAAGCATCATTGGCCTTGGCTACCCTTTACAAGAAATACAAGTCCTTGGCAGTGTGTGGCGAAAGGTATGGTTCTACAGCCAGTTCTAGACTTTGTCCCTATGCTCGCATTATTGCATCATGGTGTGGTGATAATGGAGTCATTAACCCTGGAATTATGCGAGCTGGAATTATTCGTTATTTTATGGTTCACAGTGTTGAAATCAAGGGAAAGCAGGCCATCCATACTTTTGCAGTTGTGAACTGGTTAAAGTCCTCAGAACAAGACCTTGGCTTTGGAAATCCTCTCTCTGTTTGGCTTCCAAACAACATTGAGCATGGTGGACCAGCTGTTTTTCTGCCTGTTCAAAGAATTCACTCCAAGTTTTTATTTGTTGATAAGCTTTATTCTGGACAGAGATATTTAATTTGTTCTCCTATTTGTAGGAGAATATTACTTTGAGTTAGTTAGGGGGTATGAGTTTAGGAAAGCAATGAACCTCCTACAGGGACTTATTTTTTCAAGCCATACACTGTTCATGTAGCTTCTGTTCTCATGTACCACTTGCAGTTGATTTAGTTAGTACTTACGTGTAATAGAAATTTAGTCAGGGCACATGTGGTTTCTTGAAATAGGTTGCTGCTTGTGGGGTTCCATTGTGTTTATTTATTTGTTTGTTTATAAAACTTATTCATATTTGCATAGGTGCAAGTGCATCAATGATTTACATTACCAGTGATATTTCAACATTCAATCAGTTATTACCCGTGCATTTTGCTGTTTGAACTTGTCCATTAGTGTACATTTTGGCGTGAGAGGTCACAATAATTGTCCAACTATCACAAGCTTTAGATAAGTTGCATTTAGAATATTTTGAAATGTTACGAGAGGTTTTTTCAAAAATACTCCACCGAAACCATGGATTTATCTACTTAAAGTACATGTACAAGGTCACAATGCTGACTGTTGATTTATTTGCCTGGATGATTAGCTTCTTTATAACATGGGCTTTTGATTTTGCAAACAAACTTACACATTTGTAAAGTTTACGCTCCTTCCAAATTCTTCTAAATAACAGAAAATTTATCATTTTTACATGAACTGCATTATGTTTGGCAAAATGGCTACCATTTTAATGTTTACAATAAGCATAAACCAGTCATACCTAATGGCTAGACCTAAAAAAGAAAATTGACGAAATGTGAAGCATTGTTCCAGCTTTTGAAATAAAAGAAATGACGAGTTATACACCAGAGAAAATTAAAAAAAAAAACAGCTAACCAAATTGTATTGTATGCCTTTACATAGTTGTTGTCAGTTTGCTGAAATAAATTTTAAAAAAAGGTTTATGTTTATATCATTCATTTTTTTTTATGTTAATATCAATGAGAGCCAATCATTTGGGTTCAGTTGACAACCAGTACAATTTTGCCCAACTTAATCAATCAAATGTCCCAACCACATCAAATGGCTCAATTAATAAAATGACCAGTCCAGCTAAAGATAATTTCAACTTCAATGACGTCATGGTCAGATCAAATGAGCCAACTTGATTTAATGACCCAACAACAACATAAAATGGCTCAAATGTGTTAATATTGTTTCCTAACAAAATCCATTGGCCCAACTGGACCTGTAGCTCCAACCTGACCTGACCCTGACCCTGCCTCGTCAAATGATCATGATTCATTTCGAACCAATTATATGGTCAGAGGCCTACAAAACCATTGCAACTCTGCGGTTGAAATGACACTGAAACACGCACCAGCTTGAGCAACGTTAGGTTTGAGTAAAATTTAAGGCGAGCTTTAAAAGAAAAGAAAACCGTTGACAGAAACGGAAATCTAACAACATTAATGTAACGGAAACATGATGCAACGTTTCCGTTCAGGAAACGTGACGGAAACGTGACACACACGGAACAAATTGGTTCTGTGGGTTTCTGCAACACGGAAACGTGACGTAAATTAGTATTTTCATGTTTCCGTCAGGTTTCAGAAATACGGAAACTTGGATTTTCGTCCTGTGTAGATGATAAATTTTGCCGACAATTATTTTAAGCGTCCGTCATAAACGTTGATATCGCACTATAGGAACTTCCTGTCAAATCTCACCAAATTAACTATTACACTCTTGCTATCTACATCAAAAAAATATTTCAAAAGACAAATGGCTCATCATCAAGACATCTACTGGCTTTCTGAGTCGATTTATAGAGTTGAAACACAACAACAACGTATTCACATACCGCACAGGCAATCACGGGTAAGTAAAATTTATCCGAAAATACAAAAAGAGCTTTGTACTCTACGTGCTGTAATTAGTATTTGTTTTATTTGCTCAATGACAGAGGACTTACCTCACTTTCTTAAATGTTTGACTGTAAAGTTATATTATAAAGCGACAAGATTATTTGCATTTCTACTAAAAAAAATATACTATCCATAATCGAATCCTGAAGGAACTAATTATAGAACAGGAATACTCTGACTGATTGTCTCACCACTAAACAGGAACGTATTCGTTTCCTTTGGTCGATTTTATGACTCTTGAACCCCATTTAACACTGCTGAAAATCCGTTCGTTATGCTTATCTGCAGGTTAAATCAGCACATGGCACGGTCGTTTTCATTTGATGCCGATTGTGATTAGTGTGACACAAAGATCACTTCCGGTAGCGCGGGGGAATACAGCTAAACTGAGCTAAGTTTCCTTCCACCAGTGAACTAAATCCTCACTGAAAAACAGTTTTAGAGTATGATGTCGTACCTCTTATTTTATCTTTCATTCTGATCTTCTGTTCTCTTTTCTTTTTTTTCCCTGATGCATTAGTCAGTGGAAAGCCCCGCACCCCCATACCCGGGGAATAGCGGGGCATTAGACAAGGCGTCCCAACTAAATGAAGCAAATTCCCCGCTATGCGGGGCAATTTCTTATGTCAAAACCTCATTTTTGTACTCCGCCCCCGCGGCAATACTTGAAAAATCCCAAATACACAACGTTGACCAAAATTAATTTATTTCAAGAATTGTGCCTCAAATTCAACTCTTACAAAAACTTTTTCAATGTCTTCATAAAATAGATGAAACAATCGTGGCTTCTCTACTCCTCTTGGTAAGACATAGTTCTATGAACTTTCCTCTGGACGTGTAAATGACTAAACTGGAACATGGTGATTCAAGCAACGCATCAACACAAAACAAGTTAAAGATACACCCGAAATTGTAAATTTGGCGATAACTTCCTTTAAAATTGGCAAAAACCATCCTAAAACAGTAATATCAATTAAAGGGCTTAGCTTTACCCGAACACGAACTAAAGTAAATACTAGATTCTTTGACATAACAAGTCCCAACATGCATTTGACATACAACTACATCTAGAGTAAGCCAGATGGCGGTTGAATAATCCCAAATAATGGTAGTTTACACACTACTGTGTTTGAAAAAAGGCATGATTACATGTAGAAGTGCCCAATGTGTATATTTCAGACACATCATTTGCAATGTGTTTGAATGTCCTTTTGTATGAGAATAAATTGAACAGTTTGGAGATATCACTTTCAGGACATTTTAACTGAACGAGTTGTTGGATTCTTTGCAGGCCTATTCAAAAGCGAAATCCCCGCCAAAGCCCCGCTAGCCCCGCTAACGGTCCCCGGTCGCTGTTATTTGTGTCTAATGTTGTCGAACACCCCGCACACTGGCGCAAAGATGACCACTAAAAACCGCTAAAATCCTCCGCTAATGACCCGCATTCCCCGGGTATGGGGGTGCGGGGCTTTCCACTGACTAGTGCATTACGGGCTCAGTGAACGGAAGTAACGGGAAGTAAGGTGGAGGGGGAATATAAGCGGGTGTTTCTTCTTATTGACCCTTATTTATGGGGGGATTTTGGGTTTTTTTCCGGGTTTCATATTGAAGTCTCCAGTTCGAAGTTCTCTGATACGTAACTGAAGATTTCCAAGTCAGTTCCAGGCCTATGCCGTTCTTCACCGTGGCGCAGATACCACCCTGGTCATTTTCTATGGTTGTTCAAGCAAGAGCCGTGAAAGGAATTCTTGTCGGGCCGTGGTATTTGTAATCTCTCTCGCAGCCGTTCTGTGTCTTGTCACGCAACGCTCTATTTGCTTCTTCTTGAGATTTCTGGATGTCGTCATCCACAGGATGATATTTATACCCTCGCGGGTTTTGTCGCAAGCAGTACGCGAAAAGAAGGAACTGGTTTGCTGCACGGTGAGAAATCCCAAAGTTTTAAAGAGAAGTTTAACGTTTCCCATTCGGAACACCAGACGCCTCATTTCCTTAGCTACCGCCTTCGGATATTTGCGGTCTTAAAAATCATCAATACATAAATACCCACCACCAACACCCCCTACCCCCCGTTCCGACCGCCTCCTTCTCAGTTCAAATAGAGACTGAGGACGAGTTTTAAGGTTTCCATTTAATCAACAATTGGAGACCATCAAAAGAACGTTGTTCAAAAGTTGCTCCATAATCTTGTATGATATTTTGATTTTTTCTTTAAAACCTTAAAAAGCTCCTATAAACTTTAAGAAATTGCTAAGTACTCAACTAAACAAAAATATATTTTATTTCACTGTTCCTTGGCTCCTAAGCTGTTCATGACTTGCTAAAACGAGATACGTTTTTTCATTCAAGATATAACCCCCATCCCCTTACAATCGAATTGTTACTCAATTTTTTGCCCTAAATTCTCCCATAACAAAAGAACAAACAAAAGCCAATAAAAGAACAAATGACACCCGCCAATTTTCGACAAGAAATTGCAAAAAAAGTGCCCCACCATACCCCAGCCAACCCCACCCCACCACCCCCCTCACCAGCACCACTTTACTTTACTTCACTTCAGTTAATGAGCCCGTAATTAAAAGGACAAAAAAGAGAAAAAAGATCATCAAAATGAAAGACAAAATAGCAGATACGGGGAGTTTTAACTAAAAAACTGATTTTTCAGTTAGGATTTAGTTCACTGGTGGAAGGAAACTTAGCTCAGTTGGTTGTACCCCCCGCGCTACCGGAAGTGATCTTTGTGTCACGCTAATCACAATCGGCATCGAATGAAAACGACCGTGCCATGTGCTGATTTAACCTGCAGATAAGCATAACGAACGGATTTTCAGCAGTGTTAAATGGGGTTCAAGAGTCATAAAATCGACCAAAGGAAACGAATACGTTCCTGTTTAGTGGTGAGACAATCAGTCAGAGTATTCCTGTTCTATAATTAGTTCCTTCAGGATTCGATTATGGATAGTATTTTCTTTAGTAGAAATGCAAATAATCTTGTTGCTTTATGATATAACTTTACAGTCAAACAGTTAAGAAAGTGAGGTAGGCCCTCTGTCATTAAGCAGATAAAACAAATACTAATTACAGCACGCAGAGTACAAAGCTCTTTTTGTATTTTAATTTAATTAAGCTGTGATCGCCAGTACGGTATGTGAATACGTTGTTGTTGTGTTTCAACGCAATAAGTCGACAGAGAAAGCTAGTAGATGTCTTAATGTTGAGCCATTTATCTTTTGAAATATTCAGTTTTTAATGTAGATAGCAAGAGTATAATAGTTAATTTGGTGAGATTTGACAGGAAGTTTGTATTGTGCGATATCAACGTTTATGACGCGGCGCTTAAAATATGTCGGCAAAATTTATCATGTAGATCGAGTCCCATGGTGGATCGGTTTCTAATATTTATTACTTTCAAAATTTGAAATAATGACCTGGTATTGTAAAGGAACTCAAAAATTAAATACCTGCCTTCGAGATTTGTCGTTGAGAACAAAAAAGACGTTAACTTTAGATGAGTGGATGGTTTTAGTTAAGTGATTTGCGTGACGGTAATCGTGACAGCGAGCCATCGAACTAGTCAAAATACCCTGCACACTTTTTATTCTGGATACTTCGCTTTAAGCGGGCCAAAAAAGGCACTTCGAGAGCGTGAAAAGGAAGGATTAAGGTTAGACTTCATCTATAGTTTTGCTCCAGAAAACGTATGCCGGGACAGATGTAGGCCTCTGAAATCGACCCTAATTTCAATTCGAAATCTAACCCTCAAAGGTCTCTGCCTTTAACTAGTGAATTAGCACATTAAAAATAAGACTTGCGACTTCATTTTTATACTAAACGAGAGATAATAGAAAGATTTACTTGCAGCCGAGATAGAAAAACGGGAGTAGTTATCGTTGCTGTGTGCGAGGCTGCTAAAGATGCACGATTTTCCCGTTTTTCCGGGGGGCTGAATCGGGCGTGAATCCGTAAATTCAACTTTTCTAATTTTCAGAAAAACGAAAGAGCGATGGAACTTTTGATTGTGATTTTTGAAAATAGTTCACCAAAGGGAACATTTAGGTGAAATAAAATGAAATCTGAAATTTCCTCTTTGTCGTAGGATTTTTGATATTTACAGTCAGTAGCTCTTAACATCTATAACATGTCAATTTCTTAACTTCATTTATAGAATGGTTTCAATTCAGTTTTTTTTTTTTTTTCACGCACACGGCAATGGCGTGACGGTGAAAACCGGCAATACTATGTGTTTGGTCTGACGGACAATAAACGCCATAAGGTATATTCTAATATTAACAATCATGAGAAGAACCCAGCTAACTCGAACAAAATCCGATTTCTCCTTGATTTGACCCTATTTTTTCAGTCGTTTACTACCAGTTAACCCGAAATAATATCAGTTTTCCCTTCTTCTAATTTGCCACAGTATTTCGAAGTCTGTTTTAAAACGTTGGTCAGTAAACCGCAAAATGGCCGAACAAAGCCTGTTGACGTGTCGAAATCTTCATTGATCACGTGTGTAATGTATGGAAACGGCGTTCTCGGCCATCGCTTAGTCCCCAATTCGTTCTTAAAATTTTGGCAAAAATTCGCAAAGGAACGGTTCTCATCAAAAGACTCTTATAAAGTAGAGTACCGTAATGATTCGATTTAGCGCCTGGGGCGCGAATTACTATAAGGACCTCAAGGGAGCAGGGGCACCCAACGACAGTTTTCTTTCAGATCCTTTGAAACGCTATTTTAGGCTATCTGGAGTGCCTTCAAAGCTCTGTAGGTTCATTTTAGGCTGTGCTATAATATTTTTATCTGTTCGGTCATTCTAGGGGAACTTGAGTCTTTTCGAAACCACTAGGGCATTTTTGTCCATTTCCCGAAAACCTTAGGTCTTATTTCCTTTCCGAAAATCTTAGCTGATCTTCTTTTGGCCCCGAAACGACATTTTTGTCAATCCGAAAACACTAGGCCTTAAATTTCCCATATCACGAAAGTTCGAAGTGAAAATTCCCCTCAGAAAATTTAAGGGGATTAAGGGCCTTCCGAACAGATAATTTACCGAAACGATCCGTTGGGTGCCCCTGAGGGAGGGTGCTTATTCGAGACAGGACGGTTATTTTGTTTTTGAGAAACAACGTTAACGAATGTCGAACAGTAACAAATATGCAGTGAATGTTCAGTTAATATGAAGGAATTTTCTTTATTAATATTAAGCTAAAATTCGTAAAGGAACGGCTCTCATCAGAAGACTCTTATGAAATAGACTTTCAACAAAGTGACTCGTGATTGTGAAAGAATGATAAAACCACGATATTTTATAAATTATTAACAGGCTACTTCAAATTTAACACTGACCCCGCAAACTCGATTAACCACCGCTAATTCGAACTAATTTTTTGTTTCTTTTGCCGGGAATTCGAGTTAGTTATGTTTAATTGTAGTTCAAAACATATCACAACTTTAAAAAGTTTTCTATGTGCTGATGTGGGTGAACCTGGCTTTGGACAATTCCTATGAGCTGTATAACAAGACGGTTACTAACAAAATACATTGTCACGGTATAAAAAAATTAACACTTACGTGTATTCGTGCCACAGTATCTTTGTAAGTAACGTAAAGGTGTCAACTGATACACAAAGTATTTGTTGCAGTTTAGGACTTTAATTGAGTTGTTCAAGGAGCAGCATGATGCCCCCGAGTGGAAGCAAACCATCCTCGTCACCTCGCCCTCTGCAACTGTTGGGTGGTTTCCGTTCAACCAGCCGGGGTATTCTGCACTACAACTGCCTGTAGGAGGACACGTCTCCGGCATGACGGAGCCAGCAGCGCCAGTAAAGCGGTACCATTTAAAGGCCATGCCCGAGTCATCTTGCCTTGAAATGGTAGAATAATTGACATGTCTGTCGGCAGAATTAAGTTCCGTATACGAGCTGCAAGCTCTAGGAAGTGCTGAAATTGAAATCGGAAAACAGTCTTCTTCTGTAAAACATGAATTCAAAGAATATCGACGATTAACAGGTTGTTGTATTTTTGTAAAGTATGCACTTTTCTTACAGTGAAACTCGGTTAAGGTATCAACCACCCTTCAGGACCGTCCGCGCGCGGATCGCTGCCATATTTGAGGTTTCAACGTTTTCAAATAGATATGCTTGAGAGCTTTCTTTAAAAAAAAAAAAAAAATCAGAAGAAAATGTTATTTCTGTCGAAAGATATCGGGGGTAAAAGATTTTTTCTCGTTAATTATCTTAATTGATCGTTGACAAGATCTGTCATTGAACTAGTAACGTGATACCGAGTGCGTGCTTCAAACGACACAACACGTGCGAATTGTCTTCGTGTTGTTTATAACCTTTACCTCGATATTTAGCGTTTGTTTCGGTGAAAATGCCGCCAAAAAAAAAAAAAAAAAAGAAAAGATCGTGTCCGTTTTCCTCATCGAAACCGAGAGCGAAAAAGAAATCGAAGAGCGAGTTTGACAAAGAATGGGCTGCAAAATTGGCAGAGAGCGGCAAAGGCTCATTTTATCGGCAAGAGAAGTGGCTGGAGGAGTTGGATATTCAGAAAAGCGAAAATGCTACAGTTGCTGAGAGTGCAAGCCGCTCCAAAATTTAGCTTGAAGAACCAGAAGAAGAAAGGCAATTAAGCTCATCGACCCCATCTGCCGATGGAACGTGGAAAACAATAAGCGGTCGAGCTATCGTATCGAGTGAAATTCTCCTTCAGAAACGGGACGAGTCTGTATCTTGTCGATTTTGCCAGGGAAGTGTCCAAGTCGTGGAAAATGTAGCGACTAAGCATGGACTTGGTTCTACCTGGAGAAACCAGTGCGAGAATGAAAGCTGTCCGTCGCACAAGACAAATTATGTTTTCAATTCTTCCGAGAAGAGCAGAGCGTTTGAAATAAACCGGGCCTCAGTTCTTGACCTTCGAGCAATCGGTGGTCGACATTCGGCGGCTTCGCTTTCGTTCATGTTGATTTTGCACTGGTTTTCGGCATCTTTACCAACTTAGCCAACCTTTCAAGAAATAAACACAATATATTTTTATTGTTACATGAAAAGCGTATTGCTGTTTGTAAATTAAACGATTACTATGCATGTACATTCACTAACCTCAACAAAAATTTTGTCTTTTGTCCACACGCAGTGTAATTGAACTGACTGGAAGCAAAATAGTTATTTCCCGCTGCTTGCCGCGAAAGTTTGTTCCTGTTGCATGTTACCTGTCAAAGTCCTATTGTTAGAGAAAATTCAGCCCTCTCTGATATCAATCAGAATAAACATTTAGGTGTTATAATCTCATTCCAGGTAGGATGCCGCCAAAAATGTATTTTCTATTTTATCTCCGAACGCAAATTTTGCCGATTTTGAACTCCATGTCGGCAGCCTTTCAATCAATTTGGCTCAAATTTGGCCAGAGTGATGCCATATATCTCTTCTACAAAACCGTGTCTGCGAATTTTAATACTCCTTTTGATTTTAAAGCTAGAGCCTTTTTTCCACAGGGAGTGTTGACTAATTGCCTCCCCCAACTTCATTTGCTAATAAAAGAGAAACAAAAGCACTTGTCACAAATCTGAGACACGGTTTTTTAGTGGAACGTGTTGAGAAGCGAATGCAGTGTTAATTGTTTTCTTCCGTTTCGGGAGTGGAACATGATTTATAGAGACGTGTACTTTTACACAAAGCGTTCCAATTTCGAAACACATTTAAGTGAATAGTTTTTGTTAGTTCAAATCCATAATCTGGAATTATTAAGCTTTTAAAAAATATATGGTTTATAGGGGTTTTTATAAAAACAACTAACCGCGCGCGGACGGTGGCTGATACCTTAATACGGACACTCAGAAGGGACCTGCTAAAGTGTCCGTAGTAAGGGTGCTCTCAGAGAAAACGTCATGGATACATGTTTTATCTTAAAAAGGCTTATGCAGACATTTTCACGGCAACAACACGTTGTTTAATTTTTTTAAATGTTACTGCAACTGTAACAAGTTCAAACTTAAGAAACGTTTTGCTCATTTATCATAGCCTCGGACTAAAAATTATGTAACTGTCATTGAAACAGGCATGCACGACAACGGAATCAAAGTCCTATCAGCAGCAGCCTCCGAGTGTATGCTGATGCTGATAGCGTTAAGCATGGGGCGTCAATGACTACAGCAAAAAGCCAAGGAAGTGAAACTTTTGTGTAGGCATAGTAAGCTGTACAATGGTCAAACACCAGAAGAAAGACAGACTTATCAAACATGCCACTATTGTTTTAGTATTAAAATCGTATTAACTCGTAGAAATTTGTCATTATTTGTACAGGGTACAACTGGTCTACAATTTGAAAGCACATAATTGTGACAATAAAAACAGACTGTGCGCAAATAACCAATGTCGGTAAATGTATGAGAACTCGTTTGTCACTCAGGATATGGAAAAGTGTCCGTTGTCCTTAGTAACCGGTGTTCGTATTAAGCGGGTTAATTTTAATAGAAATATATTAGCTTTTAATCGGGACAAACGAAACTGTCCAGCAGGTGTCCGTAGAGCGGGGTTCCACTGTTCTTCTTTTTTTTAATATGTCTGTGTCTTTTGTTGCCTTATGATTGTCTGTTTCTTAGATTGTTTGTTGTTTATTTGTATGAAGCTGAAGCTGAAGGTGAGCGGTCTTTGAATGGGAAATTCAACCGTAGCAATGTCAGTCCGTTCAATCAGTCTTTTCAAAGATAAGAACAAAACGATGAAAATAATTCAAGTATGCGCACAACATACATCGCTTGTTGTAAAGAATAGTAATGTTGAAAGGCATGCGTATCAAAAAGCCACCAAATTTGATGACTTTCTTTACTGCTAAGATCTAGAAAATTTTGATTTGATAGCACAGTGTTCCTTGGACTTATGGTTACCATGGTAACCACACTTTGTTACGCAGTTTGTTGTTAAAACTTTGAATATTCCTGTCTCTAAAGATATAAAATAATAACTTTACAACAGTATTTGTTGATTCTCCTTTGGTTTTGATTATTTTTTTGTTCATTTTCTGACATTTTGCCCCGGGGGAAATCTAGAAAACCAACATTGGCCACCATTTGGAAATATTAACGTAAATCCACGTAATATGACGCCATCACCTTCCGTTGCATTGCGTCTGTTGGGGTTTCGGAAGAATGTGTTGTGCCAGTCCCACGTTCGATTCAGTTGTTCTTACCGTCGTTCGTTTGGAGGCATTTACCATCAAGTGGGCATTCTGCTTTCTTCCTGCAGTTGCAGCTCGGGCCATGATTTTGGTTTGGGGGTTGTTGCTACATTTGAGAGTATCTGTTTTTTTATGTGATCCGATGATGGTTTTCATGTTTGGCATGCATGAGTAGCTGAGTTTTAGTGTCTGTCTGTTGAAGATCTTGTTTATTGGGTGGTTCTTGGAGAAGCATTTGTCGACGATTAATAAAAATTTCTGTACAATTGACAATGTCTAATTCTCCTATTTAGTATACACTGACATAAACACTCTAATACCAACTTATCCATGTAAGCTCAAATTCTTTTACTCACGGATGTATCAACGATATGAAACATGAATTAGCCAAACAAAGCTCTGCGAGCAGGCTAGGGCACAAAGCTAGTCAAAAGCTGTCTCTCCTTTCCCCTCTTCCTCAGCGTGCACTTGCGATCGATCGTTCGATTCGACATGACCATTCTCCTTCTGTAAAACATTCGCGTTGCTTGCGATGAGGTCTGCATTCGAATCTTTGGAATTCTTTGAATTTTCTGACCATTCTGCAGCGTCTTGCGAGGGTCCCGAAGAAAGCTGCAAAACGTCACTACACTTTTCTGTTTCGATTTTGCATTTGCGTTTTCGATACCCACCATCTACATCATGCAGAGTCAAATTCATGCACGTGCTGCTCGTGCAACAAACCTTCCAAAGGTTCATGATTTCTTGCACAACTGTCACCCTCGCTAATCAGACGAAACGGAATGCACCATGTTCAAGCTACCTCCTCTTCTCTCATGCTATATCCACGGGCTTTAATCCTTTCGTTTTAGCTTTCTTCGCCACCCGACATGCTATCATTGCCTTCACCTTTTTGTTCTAACGACTCCAGAATCCTCTCTCCGCTACTCAAGGGAACTTTCACGAATGCTTCACAACCGACGCCAAATGTTTTGATTCGAAAAAATAGTGACTCACAGAATACATCGGGGAAAGGGAGGGGGGGAGCTTAGAAAGCGAAAAAAATGAGGGAGTTCGGGACCCTCCCCTCCCCTTCCCCGATTACTTAACTCGGCGCCTCACGGCCCAAGTACAAAGAACGCGAAGAATTTGATAACGCCACCGAAAACTCTACTCGTGCCACCCGAGTACAAAAAACGAGACCGAGAACAATAACTCGTGGCCTGAAGTCTTATCTCTCGGCCCATCGTGACCCCAAAGAGGAAAAAGAATTTGATAATGCTACCGAAACCTTAACTCGGTCCGCCTTACGGCCCGAGTAATAGTTCGAACTAAAACAACTTTTCCGCCGACTCGTCACGTCCTTTCGAATCGAAGTTGCGGGAACTTGAACGCGCTAAAATAAGACCTTTGGTAATCAACCAATCAGATACGCGCGTTTGGGATTTATGATTGACAGTCTGAACTGTTCAGCCTGGTCTTATAGAGCGTTTTCATTCACGTGACTACCGGCCATATTGGTTTACTGAAACAAAAGAAAGTATTTGCATAAAAATATAGTTCAATTCCCAGAGGTTTAGTTTGGGACACCAACATGGCCGCCATTTCTTTGTTTTGGGACACCAACATGGCCGCCGTGACGTCACGTGAAAACATTCTGTAGGATCGCTCTATGTTTAAAAAACACTTACGTGCATCCGTGCCACAGTATCTATCACCGTCGCGTGTATCTGTCAACCCATACACAAAGTATTTGTTGCAGTTTAGGACAGGAATTAAATTGCTTCTGTCGCAGCATGATCCCTCCCCGTGGAAGCAAACCCTCCTCATCACCTCGCCCTCCGCAGCTGTTGGGTGGCCTCCCTCCAACCAGCCGGGGTACTTAGCACTACAACGGCCTTTAGGAGGACACGTCTCCGGCATGAAGGAGCCAGCATCGCCAGTGAAGCGGTACCATTTCTGTTCCATGCGCGAGTCATCTTGCCTTGAAATGTTAGAATTATTGACATGTCTGTCGGCAGAATTAAGTTCCGTGTACGACCTGCAAGCTGTAGGAAGTGCTGCAATTTAAATCAGAAAACAGTCTTCTTCTGTAAAACATGAATTCCAAGAGTATTGATTATTAACAGGTTGTTGTATTTTTGTTAAGAATGCACTTTTCTTTACAGTGGAACCCGGTTAATACAGACACCAAAGGGACCTGCTAAAGTGTCCGTATTAAGCGGGCTCTCAGAAAAAAACGTCAGGAATACATGTTTTATCATACAAAGGCTTAAGCAGACATTTCCACGGCAACAAAACGTTGTTTAATTTCTTAACTGTAACTGCAACTTGACAAGTTCAAACTAAAGAAATCTTTGGTTTATTTATCATAGTCTCGGACTTTAAAATTATGTAATTGTTCTTGAAACATGCACGACAACAGAATCAAAGTCCTGTCAGTAACAGCCTTCAAGCGGAGGTTGATGCTGATAGCGGCAAGCATAGAACGTCAATGACTGCAGCAAAAGGCCAAGGAAGTAAAACTTTTGTGTCGACATAGTGAGCTGTACAATGGTCAAACACCGGAAGAAAGACAGACTTATCAAACATGCCACTATTGTTTTAGTATTAAAATCGTATTAACCTATGTCACTGCATAATATTATAAAGGAAAATACAGGGAGATGTAAAGAATCGACCATAAGAGGACACAGAAAAAATCTGAGCCCCAGATGGGGCTCCTTCATAGGCGAGACATTTCTTGCAATTAATGTGACTGCGTGATTCACTTAAGCCTTAATGTGTTGCTTATATGTAAGTGACCCTTGCTCACCAACGAGTCCTCAGTAGCTCAGAGGTTAGAGCATCCTATCTAGAACACGGAGGGTCGTGGGTTCGAATCCATGCATCTGGGGCTCAGATTTTTTCTGCGTCCCCTTATGGTCGATTCTTTACATCTCCCTGTATTTTCCTTTATAAAATCGTATTAACTCGTAGAAATTCCACATTATTTGTACAGGGTACAACTGATCTACAATTTGAAAACACATAATTGTGACAATAAAGATAATCTGTGTGCAGATAACCAATGTCGGTAAAGCGGGGTTGACGATGTATGAGAGTTTGTAACTCAGGATACGGAAAAGTGTCCGTTGTCCGTAGTAACCGGTGTTCGCATTAAGCGGGTTAATTGTAGAAGAAATATATTAGCTTTTCATCGGGACAAACGAAACTGTCCGTAATATTTGGGTGTAAGAATTAAACGGGTGTCCTTAGGGCGGGGCTCAACTGTACTTCTTTTTTTTATATCTGTGTGTCGTTTGTTGCTTTATGATTGTCTGTTTCTTAGATTGTTTGTTATTTATTTGTATTTGTTTGAAGCTGAGCGGTCTTTGAATGGGAAATTCAACCGTTGCGATGTCAGTCGGTTCAATCAGTCTTTTCAAAGATAAGAACAAAACGATGAAAATAATTCAAGTATGCGCACAACATAAATCGCCTTGTTGTAAAGAGTAGTAATGTTGAAAGACATGCGTATCAAAAAGCCACCAAATTTGATGACTTTCTTTACTGCTAAGATCTAGAAAATTTTGTTTTGATAGCACAGTGTTCCTTGGACTTGTGGTTACCATGGCACCACACTTTGTTACGCAGTTTGTTGTTAAAACTTTGAATATTCCTGTCTCTAATGATAAGAAATAATACCTTTACAACAGTATTTGTTGCTTCTCCATTGGTTTTGATTATTTTTTTGTTCATTTTCTGACATTATGCCCCGGGGGAAATCCAGAAAACTAACAATGGCCACCATTTGGAAATATTAACGTAATTCCACGTAATATGACGCCATCACCTTCCGTTTTGGACGTCAGAGGAACCATCTAAAGTGTGTATCGTCATAGCCTTAATATGCTCTCGGATTAAGGATTTATCGAGGGGGACACCCAACTGAAAAAACTTAATAAGCCTCTAGATCTAGATCTAGAGATCTAGAGATCTATCTTTTTGGTAGTTCAATTGTGGAATCGTTTCCTTCAGAGTCCTGTTATTTTGATAATATCCTCATCAATAAAGAAACCGACAGAACATCAGCATCTTTAAATTATAAAGCGGTCCAGTATTGACGGCCCATATTGCAGTTCCAAATCGCTTACATAGGCCTTTCACCAGGAGAAAAGGATGGAAAAACAATTGGCAAAAGGTTTGAGTTCTTAATGGAGAAAACGAGCGGCCCCCGCTATATTCCCAATTTCCTTTGGAGTAGTCTTTCAACTTCATCCTGTCTTGTTAAAGAGAGCGTCTTTTATTTTATATTACACGTGCGTGAGATAGCAGTGATGAATTATGCTACCAAGTGCCTATGTTACTATATTTTACACAGATTCTCCTTACCTCGACAAAGACAGCACGTATTCAAAAGTAACAGCAACAGTAGCAGCAGTAGCAGCAAAAATCCATTCATCTATCAATTAAACAAGACTATTGTCAGGATAGTGATGCAATGTTAATACTTTTGATAAGCGTTAAGTAAAATACATGGTTAATTCCTCATTTTTTTCATGTAAAGGAAATCATCATGATCATAGTCACTTTAACTTGGATGTGACAAATAAAAGGATGAAAAATAATCCAGTTTAGTATCAGTACCGCATAAGTGAAAAGTGCTTTTCGCGCGTTCTGATTGGTTAACTCGGAAGTGATTAGCAAAGTACCATACACCGCCAAGCACTTCAGCCGAAGAGAAACAAAATGGCTCCCTGTTTCGTTTCGTTTCGTTTCCGAAAAGGCAATCATTTAAATGTCAAAAATAAAGTTATTAATCAGCTTGTGCGGTATATACTAAAACTCGGTGAAATATCATCGCTTTTTATAGTGCCTATCACCCTAGTCTCCCTCACAGCCGTTCTTAGTGTCGTCACGCAACGCTCCTCCCCACAAAGGAGCATTGCGTGACGACACTAAGAATGGTTGCGTAGGAGACTACTTACTACTATCACCCTTACCTAATTTTAAGTCACGTTGACGTATATCGTAACGTTTCGTTTGCTTACTGTTAGCATTCATTAAGAACCGCTGTCTCCTAATACTGAGGTATTTTTAGTGTAGTTTATGCCTGTGCGGGAAAAGGAGATTTTAGCAAGAGCTATTGGAATCCAGAAAGAAAATCAAGGATAGCCACGATTTTTTTTAGAGATAACTAATTAACTAAAGTCACAAGAATTCTAAAGAGCGCTAAAATACAAAGCAATGTGCGGCATTTTTCACCAAAATTGAAGCTTAATTATCTCTAAAAAAAAATTCTTGGTCACCCCTAACGTCATTGCCAAGGACTGCTTTTCCCGCGCTTTTATAAATGGCGCAAAATATCTATGTTTTAGAGGGCACCATCGTTCAGAAACCCGAGTTTCTCGGATGATCTGGAGATGCGCAGAACGCATGCGCAGTAGCAACAAGAGGCACCGTCGTTAAGATTTAGTTGCACATTCTTCAGGTGACGGGCTAAAAAACACGGTGATAAGTAACTGCGATTGCAGCGATCTTTTTGTTCTATCATTTCTCAGTTACTCAGTGTCACTTTCTAGCTGTTTTCTTAAAATGAAAGAGAAGTTCATGCTCAAATCAATGAAATTCTAATCAGTATAAATTCATTCTAATAGCTGAATTTAAAGAATTATGGATTCTGGAGTTTGACTCTTTTTCCCGGCTCGAAACCACCAAATTATAATAGTTCTTAAACTGAGCGAAGCATTCTAATGTCTGATCATCACGTTCCACAGCGAGCGCATCCAAGCCTTCGGTGATTACAACAATGTTTTGAAATTTTTTTCTAAAGGAGGCAAAAATACCTGGATTCAATTCAATATTTGTTTAGTACTGTCAACATAACGCGCGGGTATGACGTTCTTGTGTTTGACATGTGGACCACAGGCCTACGATTCAAACTGTTTTGTTTAAATTAAACTACAGCTTATTGCAATACGACATGCAAACTGTCATCTTACGACAATCCTAGGGGTGGAAATTAAGGCCGTTTATATCAGAGAAATTATGCTTCGTCTTACTCAAGCCGCTTCTTACGTCAGCGGTGAAGTAGACGTAAAAGAATTCGCTCTTTATAGGTAGGTTAGGCTTAACTAAGTCAACGCGTAGCTAAGCCACGACTGACATAACTGTCATTTTCCAACGCATTTGTATGGTTAAATCGCGCGTAGCTAACCCACGGCTTTTCAGTCTCTCGTCTACACGGCCCCAGTTGAAAATTTTGCATTGCGCGAGCAGTGCACGTGACAGAAGTCGCATACGATACAGTTCTCGAAGGAAACTAAAACTTCAGCTTCGCAATTAATTTCATTCGGGATCCAGTGTGAGCGATAACATCGATTCACCAGAACAAATGTAAACACTGAAAATTTGCCGAATGTATAGCGACAATCGTCGCAAACGCTTGATGTGTTTCTATATTTACGTTCACTTGGGAAAAGCTAAAATAGTAACTCAACCAAAATTGAAAGCTTCTTCCGATGTTTTAAACGCTGACAGAACCCGCAATAAATTTCATTCGGGGTCCAGTGTGTGCGATAAGATTGATTCACCAGAACAAATGTAAACACTGAAACTACAATCATCGCAAACACTTGATGAATTTCTATATTTACGTTTCCATGGATAAAGCCAAAATAGAAACTTAAGCAAGATTGAAAGCTTCTTCCGATGTTTTAAACGCTGACAGAACCCGCAATAAATTTCATTCGGGGTCCAGTGTGAGCGATAAGATTGATTCACCAGAACAAATGTAAACACTGAAACGACAATCATCGCAAACACTTGATGAATTTCTATATTTACGTTCCCGTGGATAAAGCCAAAATAGCAACTTTATCAAGAGTGAAAGCTTCTTCCGATGCTATAAACGCTGACAGAAGCCGCAATAAATTTAATTCGGGGTCCAGTGTGAGCGATAAGATCAATTCACCAGAACAAATGAAAGGCACAATAAACTTGCCTGGACTTGTCCCATTGTTTTCCATGAAAACCTTCACCCTGATTGGGTTTTACGAAAATCTATTCTTCTATCTCAATAAAAGATCAGAGACCGTTAAACAGCCTTATTCTTACAACTCGTTTTGTGGACTTATTAATCGATGAACACTGTACATTCTTGAGTGGATATAAACTGCGTATAAAACCAACACAGTAACTGTCATTTACTTCGTTCGCGTTTAGCGAAGTATATGACCGAATTTCAATGCGAGTTTAGACAAAAAAAAAAAAGTTTGAGTCAAACACACATATACAGAAATATACAGTTCGAAATCGTTTAATGTTTTTTCAACTGAAATATACAGGTCATATTAAGTCATGAAATTAATCGCTTTCATTCTCGTTTTCGCTAGGGAGGTAAAGAGTTTGTATTCCGTTTTTTGTCTCAGAGCACCACAATTAACTGAGCACTACAGTTAATATATGCAAGTTATTGTATACGCAGCTCTTTAATTAATACATCCGCAGGTTAATGTATTCCTCCGCACAGTAATAAGAATACCGAGCTTAAGATCCGACGACGGCGGGTGTCTATGACGGCGGGCGGAAGTAAAAAAAGTTTCCAAATAACTTCCGGACAGCCGTCGTGAAAAGTTTCCCGCCGTAGCGGGGTTGTTTACGACGTCAAAATGCCGAGTTTGCCGTCGCGTCTAAAACGTGAGTAAAATAATCCCATTTTAGGTCTTATTCGGCGAAATTCTTTGATACTTTCGATAGTTAAAGGTTTTTCAACCTTAGTGGATCGTTTTATTTGAGTATTTCATGAAGAGAAAAAGATTTTTGAAGGATTAATCTCCGTTTCATTTTGTCGATGTTGGCGGGCTGTCGATGACCACATGGACTGTGGCTCTGTCACGAAGCCGCCAATTGCAAACCACAACCAGTAAGTTTTCTTTTTTTCTTGATGTACTGTTAGGAATATGTATTAAAGTCAATCATTAAATACCCTGTTTGAATTCTGTTGTGTTGTAGCTAAGTTAGACGAGTCGTCCTTCATCGAAATAACGAGTCAACATTCAACATTAATCTCGGCTCAGTTTGTTGACAACACAAAGTCGAGCTTGTTTTGATCCAGATCCATCCGACAGTTTTGAATTAACAAGGAAAAAGGCGAAGGAATCATCGCATAACCAAGTTTTGGTCTATGCAACATTTAATGAAGAAGATACAATATTTCAACTATATTCCATTAAGTCATAATCATGTCGTGGCACGACCTGGAATGGTGCGATGATCGAGTAACGAATTGTTATTAATAATATTTACAAGTTTGTTTTAAATCTGGTTTGGAATTGTCTGTACGCATATTTTCATGTTGTCTTGTTACCTGCATTGAAAATATGTAATTTTAAATGGGAGAATCTTTATGGAATGGGTAGAAGAAAAAGAAAAATCTGGATTTTTCGACTTATTTTAATCGTACAAGAGAAGAAATCGGCCCCTGAAATTTCTCCGTCGTCAAAGCTTTCAAGGAGAGGGCCACGAGCCGATCTAACCGAAGCTATAACTACAATGAAAATTATTGAACCCTTTCTTTAACTCGTAGCCGTCCTCCGGTCGGTTTCTTAAGGTTTACTTTTCACGCCTTACGACGGCGGCCTCTCCCCAGTTTTCCACGGTCATAGCTGCCGTCGCAGACACCCGCCGTCGTCGGATCTTAAGCTCCCTAATCTTCCGCATTCTACGCATGCATGATAATGAGACCTCCGGGAAAAAAGAGGAAATCGTGGTGCCTTTTTACACTACTTGTGAGGTACTTATAAAAAAAAAAAAAAAAAAAAAAAAAAAAAGAAAAGCTATTCACTTCTGCATTTACAAGTTGGCTCAAAGGAGCCTGATTTGTTTTGCATTGAAGTTTGTCCGGATTAATGTTTTAGTAAATCGATGTTACCATGACGACAATAAAAATATACAAAAAGAAAACTGCGAGTTTAATTTGTGGCGGTTTATCTTGAACTTTGGTATATGGAACACAATATATACAAAAATTGTTATTGTGAGGTTATATTATGAGTACGATAATGGAACAGAGAATTACCTCTGCAGTGTATGTCGAAGTGCTAAAGCGAGCCCATTGTGTCATTACACTGTGGTTAAACTAGCGTTTAAGGTTCTAGATCCATGGATTCGTTTTAGCATTTACACGTAAAACATGAACGCGAAGATTGTGATTATTTTTGAATCCGGTTCTTTAATTAATCCGGTATTTTTTAGGGCCTTCGCGTTCTTGAATCGTTTAAGTATTTGCCGATGTTTTTGGAGAAAATTAACATGTTTTTCGTGAATTCACCTGTTGTTTTGTAAAATGACAGTATTGTCTAATGTAGGCATTGAATCGTCTCACTCACAATTTTAATTCTGACCCGCTTAGAGTTCATGTTACACAGAATATGAACCAAATACACCCGAGAACTCTAAGAACTTTTGCATTGATCTAATTCTACCATAATCACACTTTCTTTGCACATTTTGTTTTCGAGTTGCAATCCAAGATGTCATGAAGAAACAGACACCGAATTATCCCCGGTCCACAGAGCAATGTAAACTTTAGGAAAAGCTATTGAATATATTGAAAACTCGTCATGAATTAGAATACTCAGATGCAATAAATCAGCATTCGGTTACGCGTAGTTTTCTTATTTTAACCATATTGCTTGTATTTGTTACTCGTAATTTACAGCAATGCAGTGTTAAATGAAGCCTGAGAAAATAAAAAAAATAAATAAATAAACTGAGTCTACTTGACAAGGACTGCGACCCTTCCTTGCCGCAGGTCGTTGTTGAAGAGAAACAAATTTTCTCGGATTGAATGCCATGTTGGCTTCGTAAGGCCTGATTTCAACGAATGACGCCATCACATCGAATCTTTACTCGCGAAACGTTTTTAAGCTTGCCTTTGCGATGAAACACCTGTCCTCGGGGATTGTTCAGAGGAAAAAATTTCCCCTGCAAACAGAATTTTTTAATAACATTTTTCAAGGCGATTGTGAAATAAGTATGGTTTACCTGTGTAGTTCAGTTAAACCTTGACTACTGCTTTCGCATTTTAAGGCATATGTTTTTGCCATAAATTAATAAGACAAAGGTTTTTTGTCCACACATACTTTTGCTCTCCTCTAAATATTATCCAAAAATGTATCTTCAATAACACTCAGACGCTTAGACTTTCTATAATATCCTTTGCGTTCCAAAAAAAAAGACACATAATAGTTCACTAATGTAAGATTAGTTTCTGTTGCTAACCAAGATCAATCAAGATCAAGATCTATCAAGAATCAAGATCAAGATCAATCACCCCTTCTCAACCAGTCCTTGAAACATAAACGGTTAGTTTTCCACTACAGTGAATAGTATTGTTCTACTGAATTGAACATTCGACTAGCCGTAAAACTTTAAGAAATGATCTTAAACTTTTCGCAACATTTTTTTTATGCATTTGTGTTTAGACGTTTGCTGTCCTTCGATCATGTAGTGGTGGCGTCGGTTTGGAATCATTCGATCCACACAGACAGAAACTCTTCCTTGTTCAGCTTTAAGTGACGATTAGTAAACTAAATAATACTTAGCTGCAGCTAAAGCAAGCGGACTTTCTTCACCTATATTTTTGCATTGTATGCTTGTATATACCTCGCTTACCTCAAACACGGGGCAAGTCTTTACTGTGCATGAATAACTTAGAGAATACACTGCCTGAAATGAAAGGTCTAACAGATAGAAACTGTTGATTTATTTTTAAGGCTGATTTAACGGGTATGACATTGTCGTGTTTGACATGCAGACGTCAGCTCTACGATTTAAATTGTTTTGTGCAAATTAAAACTACAGGTTGTCGCGTACGAGACCCAAAATGTCGTAGGCTTTCGAAACATGTTTAAAAATCCTACGACAATTGTGTGGGTGGAAATTAAGGCCAGTTATACCAGAAAAATTAAGCTGCGGCATTCTCAAGCCGCTGCCTGTTGTGTATAATAATACATTAATAAATCTTTCTATTGTCAAACACATGAGGGGTCCATAAGAACACAACTGATGCTTCTCTTACTTCACGCTGGGCTAGAAGACAAATATTTCTTTGTTGGGAGGGGGTGGGGTGGGCGCTTATTGGGGGGTGAGCGGCTTAGCGAATAAATGCGGTAGAGATGTGCATTTATCTGATTCTCATTCTCTTGTTTTTACTTGCAGTTTTTTTTTTTTTCATGGAACTTCTGTTCTGTTTTTCAAAAAACTAGTTACATTTACTCTTTTGATTGCGTCCTTATCTATGACAGTTATTTATTTTTCATTTCTTGTTGTCACTTTTCTGTCATGTCTGCATTCATGATCGTCCAATATTTGAATTGCAAATTACGTTTATAGTCCATCGTCTCCACGCACATGGTTTTCTTCGCAGAGTGTGCTTTCCACTTCAGAATCCTTGTTACTGAGACTTTTAACTGTCGTCTTCTTCCTGAAGTCGTCCAAGCCGACAGTAAAACGAAGAACATCGACCACGACTGCAAAACGACGAACAATGAGGATGAAATGCGGACACAGCGAGAAAGTTGAGAGTTCAATGTTCAGGAGAGCTGTGACGCATGGCAAGTTTGGAGATGAAATTACAAGGAACATTCATTGTACCACAGGTATTTATTACTGGTTTATTATTCTCTTCTTTATATCTACTTTGAAGTTACGACACAAGTCTAATAGTCCGTACTAGCTGCAATTATGCAACCGATCATTTCCGATCGCTATGAAGTCGTTTCGCCACAGGTCATTTCGCTACAACAATATAGAGCGAATGATGAACAGCCAGTGTCGGAACATTGTTCAGATTGGTTGACGCCATAAAATACTGTTTTATTTATTTATTTATTTATTTATTTATTTATTTATTTATTTATTTATTTATTTATTTATTTATTTATTTATTTATTCATTTATTTATTGTCGACATGTTGATGACCTATTATGATAGGATTCAACTGTTGTGCATTAGAGAGATTTAGGATCGCGTTTACGGCAAACTGCAAACGTGAGATGCGTGTTTATATTTTCTTGAAACATATTTGTACATAGACGAACCAGTAGTGCAGAATAATTCTGGTCTTTGATGCTAAAGCAAAACCGCTCAATTTTTCATGTGTTGAGCTTTAAAAATACTGAAAAACTTCGGAGCCATGGAGTATCGTTTCTCAAATCAATAATAATAACCATGATAATAGTGATGATGATGATGATAATGATGATAATGATATACATTCCCCAAAAGTGATGATCCCTTTATTTTGTACCTAAATTAACTTAGATTTTAGTCATTCGTTGTATTAACCTCGAAAGTGGACCGCTTTTGTGATTCAGAGTCGAAAAAAATAATTTTGGTTGATGCGACACGAGAGCCAACCTTGTTTTTAAAGCGCGAGTGTTCCGCGCATTTTTGTTTTTAGTCCCTTTAGCTGCAAAGAGACCTCAAACACTTTGCATGGAATGGAACTGTTTAGGTGTTAAAGTGAACAAATTGGTCAACAATAGGAACGCGATGTTCCTGTTGTTGTAATTAGGAACTATTTGTTCCTATTCGATGTGTTCCTTTCTACTTGATTTGTTCCCTTAAGAAGTGAAAGGGAACTCAAGTTCCGAATTAATTTCTGCGATCAGGAAATTAGGACCAAGTGTTCCTAGTTCCCTTTACTAAAAGAGAACGGGAGTTCCGATAACTTTATTTTTTGCTCCTTTTTTGCAAAAATAAGTTCCGATCTATCCTGCAAAGGAACTTATCACTCCATCATTATTCCTATTAATTGAAAGTTCCTTTCTTACTAAATAGGAACTTTTGTTCCAGATTTGAAAAGTAATTAGGTATAGCATAACTGAGGGTCAGTGAATGCACAAATTAGTTTTTATAGATAAAGTCACAGGATGAATAAGTTAGGGGAGGGGTCGGGATGATTGGTGTCGGACAATTGATGGTGCAAACGCGCAATGTATTATTAACGTGCCAACCATTTTTTTTTTATTTATAAACAAAAATCAGGTTCAGCCTGCTTGTCTGTTTATTGGGACATGCACAAGCTTGTCGTGTGCAAGCATGAACTTGCCAGGACTTGTCCAATTGTCTCGAGTCTAACTAAATGTCTGACCCGACAGACATTTTCCACGCTTGCCAGCCCTCTGCATTCCCGGTGACTTTCTTTTCGTTGGTCATTTGGGGCTGTTCACCTGGATTCCTCCCCATGTGCTGGGAAGGCTGTAATCTTCAATTGGTCTTACAACCCAGCTAGGAGTTGGGGGTACAAAGTCGGGGTCGAAAGGTGGGCTCCTTCTAGGTGTCGCTGCTCCGCTGGGCGAGAGAGGATTTAACTCTTCCACAGTTTTTCTGTAGCCACTGTCTTGAGTGTGGGAAGGCGCCTGCGTTATAAACATGTCCTCTTCGTCTGTCTCTTCGTCACGTCGCGGCAACGCCTCGCAGGGGTAAGGGAGTGACTGCCAGATGGTGCATATCCATTGCGTCTGCTGAGTGGACGTCCATCCCATTTCTACGCACTTGCGTCTCCGTTCCTCCAGCACAAGCTTTGCCAGACCTGGGACCTCTACTTTCTTGAAATTTAACTTAAGGGCCTCCTCGGCGACACCGATCATATATTGTAGGGCTTTTTTTACGTCTTGGTCAGTGGCAGAGTCTTCTTGCTTCTGGAGATCTATCAGCTCTTGTTCTTTCTTAAGAACCCACTCGTCTTCGTAGAATTTTCTCGCTTTTTCTTCGAGCTCTTGCATCTCTTCTTCCCGTTTCCTCAGAAAATACTCCTCACGTGTTCTCTCTATGTTAGGATGGTATGGTCCGCCGACCTTGTCTAGAAGATGGGCATCTTCCTCCCTTATCATTCCCAAACTCACCCATCGACGCCTTGTTTCCTCTAGGAATCTGCTCTCTCTATCGTGTAGATCTCTCTCTGCTTCCTCCATTACGTTTCGAACTTCCGCTCCGATAAGGGCGAGTTGTCTTTCCTTTAGGCTCTGCTTGGGCACTTTTCCTCTCTCCTTCGATATTCGTGATAGGTTTCTATCCCAGAACTCAGATGCTCGTAGTGGCACATCCTCTGCATCCGAATCTCCGTCAGATTCTTCTTCTTCTCCTCCTCCTTCTTCTTCTTCTTGGGGGCCATCGACATTATCTTCGTTTTCCCCACTCTCGCTATCGTCAAGCAAGGCAGAGCGAATGCGCTCCTTTTCGTCCTCGTCTAGTGGTCCGTCGTGCGCTCTTGAGGTGTTAAGAGGCACTTCGTCTTCTGGAGTCACTGCTTTGGTAGAGGCCCACACGATGCAGTCCATTGCATGGCTTTTCAAGTACTCCTGGACACCAGCAGCGTTGGTCGAGTTTAACCTTCAAAATAAGTAGGGACAAAACTTTAAAAAATACCAATAAGTCTTCCGAGCCATGCATCTCCTTTCCGTTTTTGTCAACGTTCGACACCATGTGAAGGTGTTTCTTGATGGCTGTATCGAGCAATAACTAGTTTGGGACGAGACCGAGAGTGCTTTTTAAGCTTTCTTACCTTTTGAAATGAAATTTCTGCAGGCGAACCTCCATAGCATCGTTGTGGTCGGCGCCGAAGTCCATCTCAGTCTGACATGTAATGAAAATGGGACACTGTATCTCAAGGGGGACCGCAGATTTGTATTTCTTGTCGTATGCTGAAATGCCGCCTTGCGTCAGCATCTGTATGAAAAGAGAGATGCAATTATCTCAGTTAAGAAAACGATAGTTTAACAATATCGTAAATTTTTAACTTAGCTTTATAATAATATTGTAATGCGCTTTTGATTATTTTTATAGAAAAAAGCGCAATATAAATAATAAATATTATTATTAATTATTATTATTATTTACTTTCCAATCATCTGGATCGAGCATCTTTGCATAGGCCTCGTCAAGGAATATGATCTGCGTGTCTGTGTCGATCATGCTCTTGTTGAATGCACGCTGTTTAGAAGTCATCGCGATGTACCTGAAACGACACAAATAAACAAACACAAAACAAGTTTTATGAATAAATGAGCTCTTACTAGTTGCTGTATTTCATAAAAAGCTGACACTGTACATGCTACTTGCTTTTCAGTGTTGGGGTATTACCTCCTCGGAATGATTGCCGTAAGTGGAGTAAAAAGAGACGTCTTGCCACTGTTCGGCTCCCCAATAAGACAGAGGACCCTCTCTTTGTGCTGCTTTCCTCCGTGGTTTAGAAGCCGTAGGAAGTACTCGCAAAAATGCGAAATTTCTACTTCGTCGAGGCTGTTCTCGAGGATGGCCTGGAAATAGCCGGGTTCAGAATTCTTTGTGTGATCATAATCGACAAACGCCCTTGGTGTTATTTTGCCTATGCTTGGGTCTTGAATGGCGTCTTTGATAAACTTTCGATTTGGGATTGAGTAACACCAGCCGTCCCGCACTTCTACAAGGTCGTAATTTATCGTTAACTGGTCACACATCTCGCTTTCGCGGTCTCCCATGATTTGAACGAGTTGGCTGGTATGGTGTAAAACAGTCTCTCGTAGTTTGGGGTTGCGGCCAAGGATGCTCAGGAATTTCTTCACTGAGCTACAGTGCTCGTATGTGTATTTGGCCGCTGTTAGCTTTTTATACACCTCGCCGTGAAAAAGGGCGTAGCCAAGTTTTCTCATCGCCCTTTCTACGTCGTTCAGGGCGATGCCAATTGGTGAAGCAAGATCTTGACTTGGTTCTGGAGTGATTTCGGCGTTTTGAGACTCTTCTATCCCGAAGACATCGAAAACCATTCCGGCTTGGGCCAACGCCGGTATGGCCTTCTTTGTCAATATTGCCCTGAATTCCGGCGAGATCACTTGAAGGCGCACAACGCGTTCACTGCCCGTGGGCGACCCAATAGGTTCTTCGCACAGCTGGCTTTGAAGTAGTTCTATTCCATATCGAAAGGAGGCGTCTACCTTTCTTTGTGTGAAGGAGTTGTTGTGATCTTTCACAATTTGGCATAAAGGCGAAGCACAGCTTTCCTCTTTGCCTGGATCGCACAACGGTAAAGATTTGGGGTCAGCTTCCACTCCGATTTCCAGGAAAGCCTTGTGTATGGGGACTGTAGAAACTTGCATGCCGTTCACTGATTTGAGTGCGAGCCAATAACTAATGGCGGGGTGGTAGGTTTTTTCTTCAACGGGACCTTGTTGTGAATTATTCGCTTGATCTTTTTGTCGGGGTCTCACTTCTTTCGAACCGATGGCCGAGAAAAAAATGCCATCCCCTGTACTTTCTTCAGTGCCTGGTCACACTCGTCTCGCTTCTTTGTAATTTCTTTCCAAGTCTTCTCAAGCGATTCGCGTTCTCCGGTACTGAATGAAATTTTCGTGCTGATCAAGGAGCATCCTTTCACGGTTGTCAAAGTGGTACTGATTAAAGCACTTCTTATTTTCTGTGGAAATAATATATCTTGGTTAGAATAGCTGCAAGGGAAAAAACTAAGCTGCAAGAAGCGGGTCCGCTCGCCATGGCTGCTAGTGTTGAACTGATGACAGCGTCGTTTTGCAACCGATATTTATGCCCAAATACTTGGGAAATTTTTGTTTCAGCGAAGGCTTGTTGTTCCTTTAAAGTTTTTTCTTTTGGACCGAATATCTTGTACACTGACAATGCATGGTTATGTAATACATGAAAAGAGGTGTAGCATTCCTTTGACCACAAAAGGAAAACAGACTCTTTCATACTTTCAAGAAACGTGATAGTACATACCGGGTTTGCCAAAAATTGCGCTGATAGAAATCTTTTTGTTGACTTAAAGGAGAGTCAACATGGTTATGTAATACATGAAAAGATGTGCAGCATTCCTTTGACAAGAATGTGTTTGTCAAGAAGCCGAAGCCCTCGCATAGTTTTCCATAGGCATATTGTTAATTCTACATTCAGGATTTCAAAAATAGCACTCATATGCAGAAAGGAATCTGTTAGTTGATTTCAATAGTGTCATCAACAACATGCAATAAGTGCCCTGGAGAATTGTGTAGCATTCCAATACCAAACATGATAATAAGATTAAATTGAAATGGCATACCACTGAACTGGAAGTTGTTCCCCGCTTTCCCGTCAAATCCGCCATCCCCGTCATATCCAGACACTTTTAACCACGGAGAATGGATTCCCGTGAAAAAAAAAAGCTCAGATTGAGCGGGTATACTGGGTTTACCGGGAACGACGGGGACAAACTTACAGTTACTCAGAATATAAATTCACTATTATTGATATACTTTTAATCTATTTAATATAACATATTTTATAACCGTAAGTATCTAACAGTATATTATAAATAATAATTAAATTATATTAAGATAACATGCAGTTAAACTGGAAGTTGTTCCCCGCTTTCCCGTCAAATCCGCCATCCCCGTCATGTCCAGACACTTTTAACCACGGAGAATGGATTCCCGTGAAAAAAAAAGCTCAGATTGAGCGGGTATACTGGGTTTACCGGGAACGACGGGGACAAACTTACAGTTACTCAGAATATAAATTCACTATTATTGATATACTTTTAATCTATTTAATATAACATATTTTATAACCGTAAGTATCTAACAGTATATTATAAATAATAATTAAATTATATTAAGATAACATGCAGTTAAACTGGAAGTTGTTCCCCGCTTTCCCGTCAAATCCGCCATCCCCGTCATGTCCAGACACTTTTAACCACGGTGAATGGATTCCCGTGAAAAGAAATGCTCAGATTGAGCGGGTATACTGGGTTTAACGGGAACAATGGGGACAAACTTACAGTTACTCAGAATATCAAGTCACTATTTTCGATATATTTTATGTAACACATTTTATATCGACGCATGTTCTCATTAAACAAAAGGTGCAGTTAAAGCGCGAGCTTTGTTGAAAACACTGTTACTAGCAGATTTCCCAGAAGCGAGAATAACAGACAACTTTGTTGGAATAAATTTGGCCACGGTTTGTGGCAAGTTTAATTGAACAAATTATTAAACTCATAAAACAGCAATAAAAATTAAAGTACAATCTCCTGTTGATAAATGGGGCGACAAAATTTCGCCTTGGTTTGACTCTGCCCACGCATAAAGAGAAAACGTTAACGTAACAGGTGGTGAAAATGGGGAGGAGGTGGGAAAGAGATTTCTGGGGATCTGTTCAATCTGATGGCGAGGAGAAGAAGGAAGACTACCTCGGAAAAATTTCTATTTCATAACCACGCGTTATCATTTGCTCTAAGCTCATTGGCTACCTTACGGTGCTATCCGCACCTGGTACGACCCACCTCCACCGGATTATCACGTGAACACCACGCCTCGATATAAATTACATTATGTCGGGCCATAATGTTTGGTTTTATATCGACGCATGTTCTCATTAAACAAAAGGTGCAGTTAAAGCGCGAGCTTTGTTGAAAACACTGTTACTAGCAGATTTCCCAGAAGCGAGAATAACAGACAACTTTGTTGGAATAAATTTGGCCACGGTTTGTGGCAAGTTTAATTGAACAAATTATCAAACTCATAAAACAGCAATAAAAATTAAAGTACAATCTCCTGTTGATAAATGGGGCGACAAAATTTCGCCACAAGCCACACTATGTGGCTTAAGCCCCAACGAAAAACAAAGCTCGCACTCAACGACGGAAATGGCAATGTAATGAGGTGAGAGTCGCAGCCCATTGTCTGACCGACTCCACAGGCATCCCCACCCACTGCGGATAGAACCCAAAAGTGACATATCACTTGAGACCGAAAGATACATGTCTAACGAGTTGCAGCCCAATGACTGACCAACGCAAAAAAGTCTAAGAATAACAACAACTGAAGGCCGTAAACGTTGCTCCCTTGGGACAACGGAAATACATATAGAATAACATAGTCAATAAAGGTAGAACGAACGTGAACACAAAAGAAATAAAATTAAAATCAGGAAAGAAGTGATAATGCAAGCCGAGTCGCAGCCCAGTGTCTGACCGACTCAACAGGCATCCAAACTTTGAAAGTAATGTCTAACAAATTCAAAACGGGTAGTGACAGCATTATAGCAGCCCCTGTCTGAACTAACATGCTGTATATAATGGCCATGTTAAAAGGCTTGGCGTGAAAAACCCCATGTGCAAAATTAGTTCGCCTGAAGAACTTCCGACCTCAAATAGACTTTAAAAGCATCGGATTTCCAACGACCCAGAGCACGGATTTGCGCATCAGAATAGCCCCGATCAGCGGCATGACAAGCACCGCCGATACGAAAACTATGACTTTTATAGCGACTGGTGTCTAAACCACAATAAGCTAAGCACCGCTGTAGTTCGATATTGAATTGGTGAGCAGAAATTGGACTCATATCGGCGTGACAAAATAGCGGACCAGAACCATGTCCCCGCAATTGGCAGTATTGAATAAGGGCTTGGACCGGGCAAAATGTGGAAGAAACATCCCGAGTGATTAGAATATCAAATGGACGACGACTAGTGTTGTGCTTATACTCTGAAATCGTAATTTTCGCCGTGTGAATATGGCCATCGTTGGACAAAAGGGTCAGATTACGATACTGGATAACCGTAGGCGCAAATCGGGTGCTCTTGGCAGTCAGTTCTCCGATGCGAAATAAGCCGTAAAACGCCACTAGAAACATCGCCGAAAAAAGAGAACGCTGAAATGCCGAAGAATTAGTAAGGCTAAGGGCACGAACGAGCTGATGCAAAACAGGTCGAGTCACCGGAAGACGGATATCAACAGGATGTCGACGGCTAAGAGCCGTTAACAGTTTTTGAATTAAAAACGATTTCGTAGGGTCTGGGTGGCCTTGTAATTTGTGTACGTAGGAAATAGCTGAAAGATACGAACTAATGGTGGAAAAGGCCAATTTACGAAATGTAAGATAAGAAATAAAAAGAGGAATGCATGCTCGAGGTAGTGGTAAAGGAGGATCTCCGGAATCATAAAAGTGAACGTAAAATTGGCGGAAAACAGTCCACGCACGCTGGTACGTGCGACGCGAGCTGGCTGTCAGAGAGGAGCTTAAGAGACTTCTTAAGTTAGCACCCAATTCTTCGGCATTAGATTCTCGGGTAGTGGAGTGGGATTTTCGTCGGCTTCTGGAAATATGGCCTTGAAGTTCTCTACCTGGGAACGGGAAATGTAATCGGCGCTAGAATTTTGTAACCCAGGAATATGACGGGCTTGAAAGAAAATATGATGTCTAAGGCAACTTAACACTAGATCTCTTAAGAGCACCATGATGTCCTGGTGTTTCGATGTCTGCTTATTGATAATGTCAACCACTGCGGCATTGTCTGAGAAAAATATGATACGCTTATCTGCCATGAGTGACCCCCAGACGTGGACGGCAATAACAATAGGAAAAAGTTCTAAAAAGGCTATATTAAAGGTTTGCCACATCTCGGGCCAAAGACCCTGTAGCCAATGGCAGCCAAAAACCGCACCAAATCCTATAGAACCAGCCGCATCAGTATAAAGATGAAGGGTGTCGGAAGTTTCCCAAATATCGCTAAAGAAAAAGGATTTACCATTAAATTCGTCCAAAAACCGAAGCCAAACCAAGATATCTAATTTGGCACCCTTCGAAAGACGAATGTGATGATGCGGCTTTTGGATGCCTTTGGTAAGATCGATCAAGCGGCGGAGAAAAGCGCGGCCAGGCGTGACAACAATGCACGTGAAATTCAGTAAACCAATTAAGGATTGAAGTTCTTTTAGGGTGACTGTTCGACGCGTGTAGAAATTGCGTAACATTAAGCGACATTTGAGAAGCTTGTCGTCAGGTAGACGGGCCTCAAAGCGTATGGAATCAAGTGTTATTCCGGCAAACTGTAATACCGTGGCTGGACCGACAGTTTTCTCCGGCGCAAGAGGGACGCCAATATGATTACACATTAAGATAAAATTTTTCAAGTCACGGTCGCATTGATCTCTAGTTTTGGCGATGAAAAGAAAATCGTCTAAGATGTGCAAAACCGCGCAAGCACCGAAATGGTTAATAGATAACCATTCAAGTGCCGTACTAAAGGATTCAAAAATAGTACATGAACTAGACAATCCCATGGCAAGAGTTCTGTCAAAATAGTATAAATTATCCCAGCGGATGCCTAATAAGGGATAGTCAGCGGGATGAATAGGGATAATGCGAAAAGCAGACTTCACATCAGTTTTGGCCATAAAACAACCCCTCCCTAAACGTTTGATTAACTTCGTCGCGTCGCCCACCGAGGCATACTTAACTGTTGAACAATAATCAGGAATAAAGTCATTGACAGAAGAGCCCTTTGGATATGATAAGTGGTGAATCAATCGGAACTCGGATGGGTCTTTTTTAGGAACAAGGCCTATGGGCGAAGTGTGAAAATTTGAAAAGGGGGGAGTTGTAAAAGGACCAACTATACGTCCCGCATCACATTCCTTCTGTAACTTAGCACTAGTGACTCCCGGAAGGTCTAAAGCACTCCTGAGATTGGGGCAATCCAAAGCACACCGTTCACCAACAAAATTTATTCGAAAGCCAAAACGAAAACCCTCAACAAGATAATTGCTTAAAGCGTGATTATAACCCTGTAGCAAAATTTCAAGACGATCCACGTTTACTGGTGTTACTGGCGGACTGTGAAGAACCCTGCGTTTGAGTTCCTCCTCGCGCGCCTTTAAAAGGGGTTCGGGTTTGGGGTGCAGAACATTGGCTACCCGGATGTTGTGCCCCACACTTAAAACACTCATGTTTGAACTCACAGCCCGAACAGTGCTTACCGGCTTGGAACGCCCAACAAGTTCCTTTTGGGAAGAATTGCGAACGAAACCGGGAACGATTCTGCACAGCTGGTTTGTTAGTGGACGGTTGTGCTCTGCGAAAACTACTAGATGCCCGTAACCACAATTCCCAGTGTGTTTGATCCCAGGGGTATTGCTCTGGGGCTGATTGCCTTAAATACCGAAACTGTTCGTCATACCAAATCCAATCCCCAGCCTTGTGAGCCAAATCCCTTACTACGTCACAGTATTTCATCAACAGGGGGGTCTCCGCCTTAAATTTCTCAGAATAAACAGAAACAAAAATAGTAAAAGCAGAGACCCATTGGTGGATAGATTGAATCCGCTTGGAATTATGTAAGGGTTCTAGTGTTAACTGGGGGTGGATAACAGATCCTACTGAGGGTGACATAGAAAGGGAATATTTCCCTTCGTTGTGAGGGGAAGAGGATAATAACGCCCCAAAATCTACATATTCGTTGGCGAATATTTTCGCTTTCAGTTTAGAGCTAACCCTAGCACTTAGAGGGACAGATACACTCGTGAACGTCGTCTTCGGCCGTGAATCAGAAGAAAATACGGGAGAGGGTACGCCCCCTGTTTCAGTACCTGACGAGTTGTCCTGGATTATATCAATCACCTCCGCACTGACAGCGTCATCAAGAGCGCCAGAGGAACCCTGGGGAGACACAGGCAAAACGGCTGGTGGAGGTCTACTGCTTTCGAGAAGAACAGCTAGATTTTCTGGCGAGAAGGCAGTCTTTATGGCTTGAGAAACCACGGCAGATATGGTTGATGAAATGGCGGAAACGTCCAAGGAAACTGTGCCTCGGGTCAAAGAGGTGTCGTCAACACGGACTGGAACGCTCTCGGAAACTGTGTTCACTATGGAGGCTCGAGGTCTTTTGGCTCGTGTTGAAGTTGCAGAAGCCGTGGAAGTCTTAGGGGCGGCACGCTTTTTAGGAGGCATTTCTTACAGAATACAATTGATAATAAAATATGAGAAGGCAGACACAACGCTGGACGTCGGATTACTAAAATAACTGTGACAATGCATGTAACTGTAGCCGCCCGGGATTGTTGTCTGGAAAGGAAACAGAATAGATCTTGCGAGGGGCGTTTTTACGAAAGAAAAAAAAAAACAGGAAATGCGCCAAGCCGGCGAGGAAATACGAATCTAATCGAAAGTTAAAAACCAGACCAAAAACACAAAGAAGGCCATTTCTGTCAGGAACAAAAGCAAGTGCAAAATCACAAAATGCCAAGTGCATTGGACACACCCCTGGAGGGGTGTATCAATAGTTGTACACTGATAAGGCAAAGTGATTGCACAAAAATAACAAAGCCAAGGCCGTCAATTGCACGGTATGTTATAACCGCGACTTGAACATATGTTTCACGGTATGTTATAACCGCGACTTGAACATATTTTGCACGGTATATTATAACCGCGACTTGAACATATTTTGCACGGTATGTTATAACCGCGACTTGAACATATTTTATCCACCCAGCCACACAGGCAATGAACAACACCATGTGTGAACAATAGGCTAGGCGGGAAACAAAACACATTGGCCTGGCGAACAAATAAAACTGAAATGGCGAGAGAATTTCAAATTGAGAGCAAATTGATGAAGTAGAGCAAACTAATTTTTGGCCTGTACAGACCGCAAGCATCGTAAAACCGCCCCTCTCAAGCTACGAAAAATTTTGTAGTGACCTAAAGAGTTGAGGTGAACGCCGTCCCGTGCTAGAAAGCGTGATTTACAATTCCAAAAGCCTCGGTGTCGCCAATAAACAACGTAAGGGAGCGGCTCCAATACGACCTTTAGATACTTAGTTAATAACTTCACTTGGTTATTAAATAGAGGAGCATCCCTGCGAAAAATCGTCTGGCAAACACAGACCAGCCGCACACCGTATGACTCATATAGCAAACGAGTTAGATCCTCAAGAGCCGAGCCAGTTTCAACGGCGGATAGGGTTGAAAGATCATTTGTACCCAATTGTAAAACAACAATGTCCGGGGCAAAGGACTGAACTATCGTCAAATCATATTGAATAACTTTAGCAATTGTTCTTCCCCCTATGCCATGCCATTTGATACAAAGATCCCCAGGTATGTGTAAGTTTTCCGTAAATTTTTGGTTAAAATTGTGACAAAGAAAATCGTGGAAACGGCGAATAAACGAGTGGCCGAGAACTAAAACACGTGTCTTTGCCATAATAGAAAGCAAGAGGGAAATCCAAAATTTGAACCAAATATAAACTTAAGGAGTTTAGATCTCCAATAATTGAGAAAGAAAACAATTTATGAGCTACTTGCCTGAAAAAGGATTTCTTGGCGATCTGTTAAAGAGATTTCTGGGGATCTGTTCAATCTGATGGCGAGGAGAAGAAGGAAGACTACCTCGGAAAAATTTCTATTTCATAACCACGCTTTATCATTTGCTCTAAGCTCATTGGCTACCTTACGGTGCTATCCGCACCTGGTACGACCCACCTCCACCGGATTATCACGTGAACACCACGCCTCGATATAAATTACATTATGTCGGGCCATAATGTTTGGTTTTATAACTAGAAATTGTTCATCGCTTTTCCGTCGAGCCCGTCCTCCCAACAACATCCAAGTATTGTCAACAACGGGAATGGTAAAAAAGGCTGTACTTGCAGTAGCAATATTGGAACTGATGGTCTAAAGTGTTCCTAATGACTTAGGGGGCACGGTTGTTTTAATTAACAGGACAAGCTGTGCCAAATGACCAAAACAGGAACACAGTTCCCTTTAAGACTGTTCCTCCGGTTTAGCGCCATTGCTTAGAAATAAGACCATTGGTGAAAAACAGAGCGCTTGTTTCGAGCAACGAAATGTTCCGAGTGTCAGATAAGAGTGTAAAGAATTTACTTCAGCTGTGGTTTCGAATTCTGTCGACTTTGAAAACCGATCACAACCGTTTTAAGAAAAAGGAACAAAATTTTTGGGGAATGGTGATGATGATGATGATGGCGATGATGATGATTATAATGATGATGATGATGATGATGATGATGATGACGATGATGATGATTATGATGATGATGATGATGATGATGATGATAATGATAATAGTGATGATGATGATGATAATGATGCTGATGATAATGATGATGATGGCGATGATGATGATTATGATGATGATGATGATGATGATGATGATGGTGATGATGATGATTGTGATGATGATGATGATGATGATGATGATGATGATGATGATGATGGCGATGATGATGATTATGATGATGATGATGATGATGATGATGATGATGATGATGCTGGTAATGATGCTCTTAAGACAATCACAAGTTAAACGAGCTTCAAGCACCATGTTAATGTTCTTTTATTCTATATAGCTAGATTGATCGCTGAATGCAGTGGATTGGTGTTTGAGTGGAATCGCATCTCAGAGAACAAGATAAATCATTGCCCAAGGTAAATTTGAAAATTATTTTTTCAGCGATCGAGGACTTGTGTGATGATTTGCACCGTTCTTACCAACAAGTAGCAAACTCAAGCTTAAAGGGGAATTAACACGGGTATCTGGTGTTATATACAAAAAACTCCAAAACTTTTTTTTTCAAATATTTTTTTATCAACAGAAATCTTAATGTATTGCTCAAATTTGATGTAGATTGTCACCCCAGTGTACTAAGACTATCGATGAGTGCGCGTCTCTGGCCACAGATGGACTGGGTTAGAACAGACCGCAACCTGAAAAAAAAATTCGGCCAACTATTTTCACTCTCGCGTTTTTACTTTTAAAGTACACCAGAGCAGGTCTTGTGTTGTTCCTATCAAGAATTCAGGAGATTTCTATTTTTCTTGATGTTCTAAAAATGTTTTGAAATTAAGTGAAGGTGTTGTCGCACAATTTTTACCACAAAAGGTCAAAGGTCGTGATACTTCCCATTTAAGCGTGAGGCATCGCACAAAACAGTTCAGGGGCACCCAACGACAGTTTTCTCTCAGATCCTTTGAAACGCTATTTTAGGCTATCTGGAGTGCTTTAAAATTCTGTAGGTTCATTTTAGGCTGCTCTATAATATTTTTATATGTTCGGTCATTCTAGGGGAACTTGAGTCTTTTCGAAACTACTAGGGCATTTTTGTCCATTTCCCGAAAACCTTAGGTGTTACTTCCTTTCCGAAAATCTTAGCTGACCTTTTTTCGGTACCCAAAACGACATTTTTATCAATTCGAAAACACTAGGCCTTAAATTTCCCATATCACGAAAATTCGAAGTGAAAGTTCCCTTCAGAAAATTGTGGGCGATCAAGGGCCTTCCGAACAGATAATTTACCGAAACGATCCGTTGGGTACCCCTGACAGTTGCTTTCTATTTCAAAGTGCTTCGCTGAGGATTTGCAGGAACTCTTGTAGCTGCACTTCTTCTTGTGTCAAGCTGGATGCGGTGAAAACCAGACCCCGTCTCAGTTTAGAGAGAGGAGCGTCAAAGAGAAAAGAGGACGGGGAAGAGACGTCAATAATATGGCCTTAAAGTATCTATCTCATTTGGTAGATGGGTGGGTTGTTGGGTATGCTGATTTCTTATCGTTTAAAATAAAAATAAAATAAAAATGAGAATTTCAGTGGAATCCACGGAGTGGCTCTTCTCTCCCCTGTTTCCAGGGAGAAGTGGAATTTGAAATGTTGGTTTTTTGTAGAGGGAGAAAAACCGGAGTACCCGGAGCAGGGACGAGAATCAACAACAAACTCAATCCACATATGACGCCGAGATCGGGAATTGAACCCAGGCCACATTGGTGGGAGGCGAGTGCTCTCACCACTGCGCCATCCCTGCTCCGTAGCTCCCTTATAGCATCGTTAAGTATTAAATATATCAAACAAGGGAAAGAGTGTTTAATGTGATTTCCAAACAGCGAGATGTAGGTTGAATAAACGATACACGGCCGAGGTTGTTTTAAACCAACTTCGAGGTGTTTAGAAATTGGATGAAACACTCTTTCGAGGGTTCATGATAGAGCTTCTCGAGCCATTAGCAAATCTTGTAGAAATACAAAGGAAAAGTTCACCGCATTTTATGATAATTAAGATCACATTTCTTACCCTCCTTCACGGTAAAGATTTCCACTGTTTTCAATCATGAATTGTTAATAACAAGTTAATTCAGAGGCGTTTGCTGTGATTTTCTCTTACTAAATATCGCGCTATTTCCTCTTTTTAACAACAAGAAAGGCACGTTCAGACTTAGGCGGGAAACACTAAGGAAGCGGCGGGAAGTCCCCTGCTTCCTACCCCACCCCTGCTTCCTTCCTCCCACACACATACACTCAAACATGATGTATGTAGCTTGACTCTGGCGTTCCTAATTGTAAACAATTACGATTTACTCAACAGAAACTGAGTACCGTGGACCTAAGCTTCCGGAAGGAGTCCAGAGGCTTCACCTGTAATGGCGAGTTTTTGAAAAAGTTACACTTGTATGATGTCAAGATGAGCTAGGTGTTTCTTGTGTTACTGTGGAGCTAACGACCTTTAAGGATTCCTTTCGCGGATGTCATTTAATCTTAGTCTTATGGGTATCGTGGCTTATAAGCTGCTTTCTTCGAGTATTAAGCGCACTTCATTTTCTTTGAGGCATTGTTTATTTTCTTCCTCTGTGCTGCGAATCCTGCGAAATAAAAGTTGTCGTGGAAATTTTCTCGGACTTCTTGTGATTGTTCATTATTACGTATTATTTCGAGAAATGTATCAAAAAAAGATAGGCCACCGTGTCCGTGAAGGAACTACGATCCACTCAGTTTACGCTATAATCGCTTGTAATATTCGCTTTCAATAATGCCTTTATTTGATCAGTAATTGCCATAACTGGTGGTAACAGAAGTTACATATTAGCAAATGCAGAACTTAGAAAAACACTAAACATTGAATGTATGAGGCACAATCGGCAATTAAAGATAAAATAATTTCTTGGTAGGGAAGTGCAGTATAAAGCAGTATCGACCCAAAACGTTACTTGCGTGCGAGTTCTCAGTTTCGCTATTTAATGCCCGCGTGTGGTGGGAAAGCTCGTATTTCTGGCAATAACACATTCGACAATTTTTTCTTAAAAAAATTAAACATAAAGAGGATAATACGCAAGTTCAAATAACGAGATAAAAAAAGATAGGTGACCGTGCTCGTTTAGGAGAAATGGCCATTTCGTTATTGGCTGGGCTTAGCATTAAGGACACAGGTCATGTTTTCAACGTCCGCTCGCTTAGCGCGCGCTAATGAAGTAAGAAAATAAAAGCGCAGTAGGAATGCCCAGTGCAATTCAACAGAATCATCTTCATGGCTATCCTAAGGCCGTGATAGACTATTAGCAGCCCTCTGTTTTTCTCTTACTGGGTATAGTTCAAATTAACGCTGAGCTAGTTTGGTGTGCGTTCACAGGGCCAAAAACAGGATGTTGTGAAGAGTGTAAGTCAGTGGTAATCATTTTACTCACGTTTCAATTTTAGATGTAGGGAATAAAATTTTAACATGGATACGAAGTTTCAGCCCAGCTATTCTGGAGCAACAACTTAACTATCCTGCATAGTTGTTGTTACCTTTCCAAGAGATTCCGAGAATTGAACAATAGCTTCCGAGAAGCGATCGATAGCCTCTCGGAAGGTATCTTTCCCTTAATTATCGGGCTCCCTTGGGCAGGGAAGGGAACACAGGAAAGCAACAATCAAGAACTCTTTCTTTAGAATAGTGTTTGTCCGAATGTGTCCCGCCAAAATTGCTGTAGGTTGGCAAAGATTTTAGTGTGAGATGACATGATTTTTTGGACTTTGTAAATGGCTTGAACCCAGGAGTCATGTCATAAGTACGTAAATTATGATCATCCGGGTGAGTGTAGTCCTGAGAAGGACTGTTTGTGGAGACTTTGACTGACGTTTCGACAACCTGAGCGGAAGTCATCTTCAAGTCTGAAGTCTCAGAAGTGCCCCTTACGTAAGGTATAGTTACAGTGGTTACGGGAGTCGCGTCGTTGTTTGTGACGTTAGGTTCAGTGTTCTTGTAAGTGTTACGTCTAACAAAGTCCTTGTTGTAGTTGTTCTTGTTGAAAACGTTGTCTAAGTAGTTGTTTTCGTCTGCGAGTCTGTCAGGTGAGTCACAAACCAGTTGTGCTCGCCTTGTTAAGGTCTGTATAGTCGTTGCTTTGTGAGAAGTAGGGTTGTAGGATGACTGGTCCAGTAGTCTGTCAGTATGTGTTGGTTTCCTGTAAACCGTAGTACTTAGTTTGTTGTCGTTACGGGTAACTAAGCAGTCTAGAAAAGGTATTTTACCATTTTCTTCGATCTCCTATAACCACTTTACGACAACTACTGACGAAAGTAAAGGACAAAGACGAACCGAACCGCAGACAGGGAGCAGTTTACAAGATCAAATGCTGCGACTGCCAGGCCACTTATATTGGTGAAACCGGCAGGAATTTAAACGTACGACTGACTGAACACAAACGAGCAACTAAAAATGGTGATATCAACAATCACATTGCTGAGCACCATTTACAAACGAACCACAGAATCGACTGGGACTCTGCCAAGTTCATTACCTACTGTACAAATTATTACCAACGACTCACTCTGGAAAGCTGGTTTACTAACTTAGAACAAACGCCACTTAACCGTTGCGTACAATTACCTGCACCATACAAACGACTTATTGACAACAACAACGAAACAGACAAACAATAGACATTTTACTAACAATAGACCCACGGACTTTTTGACTAACAAAAGACGGATCGAAACGCACCAATCACTTTTTACAGTCTTCACAGCCAATAACATCACGGCTTACTGTCAAACGACCAATAACATCTGGACTTCGTTGACCAATCAGGCTAACAACCAGAGACGTATATACCACCTACCGACGTTCCACAATTCACTTGACTCTGAAGATGACTTCCGCTCAGGTTGTCGAAACGTCAGTCAAAGTCACCACAAACAGTCCTTCTCAGGACTACACTCACCCGGATGATCATAATTTACGTACTTTTTGGACTTTATAAGAACAAATCGTAGTTCGCGAGAACTGTTAAAAAGAAAGTAATGCAAAGAGGAGGAATCGAAATCTTTTAATTGAGAATTATTTACCGTTACATAAGTAAAGGAAAACCCCCTTTAGTTAGTGCAGAAACTTAAAAGTGAGACATCCAATCTCTTAAATTATTTATACATCGAATCGTTTACATCTTAGAGCGAACTACTGATCTTTCATTGGTTTTGCTTGCTTATTATTTTCTTCACTCACGACTGAGTGTTGTACATAAAAGAACTCTGGGAATAGTCACTCTCGATTGCTCCCGTGATAAAACCGAAAGTGCTTGTTGTTTGTTTATTTGAAGGGTTCGTCAACAGTTGTTACAAATATGATCGTCCTTCTACTCTTTTGCGTTCTTTAGAAAGTGAACAGCTATTGTTATTCCATATACTAATGAAAAATTAGCTAGTTGCAATTGGGCAAGTCTAGCTGATGCGTTTGCCCAAAAATGGGCGTTTTATTCCAGAAATGAGGATTTTTGCGATGCTAAACTACTAGTGTTGGGTTGCGCGCAAAATCTGCAATTGCGTATGTTATTTTTACCGAGATACGGTAAACTGCCGCTTATAAGCCCTGGGCTTATAACACTTCGTAATGGGTTTTAGATGGGCTTATAAACGGAGAGGCTTATTTTCATTTACTGGTTTTTAATTAAGCTTAAAAAACATCAATATTTGGAACAAAATTAAAACTAACAATACGAACGAAACAAAAGGGGGGCTTATATCCTGGGAGGCTTATAATCGGGGATGGGGGGGGGGGGGAGGGACTTATAATCAGATGTATTTTTTGGTTTACATGGTTGATGGACCTATAACCGGGAGGGCTTATAAGCGCGAGGGGGGAAGGGGTGGGGGGGGGAGGGGGGCTTATAAACGGCAGTTTACGGTAGTCGAACAAAAAAATATATATAAGGAACAAACAAAGAAACAAAAATCAGGTTCCTGGTGAGCAAGGAAAAAATAGGAATTTTCAGAACTCTTTCGGTGTCCGTACAAACTTTGAGTTGATGGGACTGCCGGTGATTAATTGAATTGTTCAAAAATATTGAACGCGATAACTGTTTTAATGTAATTGATTTCATTGTTGTGATTTCAGAGGTGAAATTAAATTAAAAAAAAAAAAAAATTGAATAAAGGTACCTGCAAGTGATCGCTTCATACCACAGTTGCTACAGGTTTATTTCTTGCAAATATTTTCCATAAAAATGCCTTGAATATGTCTGAACTTAGAACATTTTTACTGAGATAACTGCTTCTTTTGCCTCTATGCTGCCTGACGACCGTGTTATTTAATTATTTATTTATAATTTGATCGAAAAAAAAAAAAAAGAAAAAAAGAAAAACAATCATAATCTTGGTAAAGTCCAGTAATTGACAAATGTTCCTTGGTCATTCGAAATATATATTCATAAAACAGCTACAACTTCGGCTCTTGGTAGGCCGGAACTGTTGCTGACCTGTGAAAAATAAAAATAAAAAAATTAAGAAGAGCACCACGCGTTACATAAGACTTAGTATTTTTTGCTCGAAAGGAAAAATAATGAGACATTTTATTGCCACTAAAGACATGTGGGGTTTTGAAAATGACTTATTCTTTTTGTGGCGGTGGTGAGTGCAGCGCAAAACCTCATAACAGCATTTACAAAGACGACGATCATAAACTGGGAAACACCTTTCACTGTCAATTCCGATGTAGGCTGCTCCAAGTTTATCTTAGATATCGATGGAGCTCAACGTTAGAATAGAGACATTTTATATCTCCCCCAAGCAAATCTTTGTAGACTCTCGTCAGTTTAAAGTATTCTTCACATTGCGGCGTCGTTTTATGGATTTTGTGGAAAATATTTCAATTATTATTTCTCTTTTAAAAAGTGATAGGCATGATGAGAACTAATCAGTTAAGAGCAGATGGATCACACACACACCTGTCCAGCCTTGATATCCACCTTCAAATTCTCGTCACAGACAGTTATATATTTCATACAGTGTTCGTTGGGAGAAGATGTACCATCAAATCAAAAAACTTTATCTCTTTTACTGTCATGTCCTGAGCATTGAACAGAGAAGCGTATAAAAAAATAACGATAAATAAATAATAAATAAAAATGATAAACCAACATATGACGAGAATACTGTTTTCTTTTTCAGGACGTGTGAGTTGTAGAAATCAAGCCCTGAGAGTACAAGCATGAAAAACATTGCAAGACAAGCGCATTTTTAATCAAGGTAGAGTTTATAATTTTTCAAAAGGCTTTCGATATCGAAATCCCCCGGTAAATATTCTGTTAACACGAAGGCGCACTATATCAATGGACTTCATAAGCGTGTTCACGTGGAATTTTTTTAAAAGATTATACTTCAACTCCTGGAAAGACCAAACCATTAACATTTCGAAACGAAAAGATCAAGTGACAAGGAAATTTCTCTTTAAGGAGATGGATCCTTTCGAAAGAAATATCAAAATTAAGGCGATTCGACGTTTTTACGTTTTTAAATCCTTACTATTCGCACAACACGTGCAGCGCAGGCATGTGCTAAGAAAATTCAGATTCTAATGTTGATTACATTTTGTCTTGGTAATGGTGCTCCCAAAAACATCGAGACGTCCAATCACGATAATTTTGATTTTTACTTTGAAATTCTTAAATTCTTTGCTTGCAAAAATATAACCTTGTAGTTTTTTAGCTGTGGAAAAACTGGACTGAAATCATTGTAGCCATTTGAAGACTTTGCACCTTTGTAACTGTTTGGATTTAAAGAAAGATTTTATTAGTCGACTGAACATTGCCTTTCAAATGTGTTTCCTTTCTGAGTTTTCACTTTCAATATCAAAAATAAATTCGGGCAAAAACTGTTGTGAAATATTACAGAAACTGAATATATGAGGTAAAATTATTTCAAAAATACTAGTTTCATATCAGCAAGGGCGTTGACAACATTAACGACGCTTTTTTAGACGAATGATGAGATAATTTGAAAGTTTTAAAGCCTGTTATTTTTCTAGTTTTGTTACAAAGGTTCAAAATTGACCGAAATTCCGATGGTGAGAATACCTTTATGCCTGTTTGCGAACAAACTTCGGGTAAAACCTTCATTGCTGAGATATCGGCCAGGACCTGTTGTCTTTTTAATAATCGAATTTGGGTTATAGCTTCTCTAATTTTTAAGATTAACAACAGATAAGGAGAAGAAGGGGTTTCCATGGAGAATATTTTATAGTGCGCCTTCGCGTTCATTTTAAACGTCAACGTTCAGACAAGTATGATTCTGTTTTTCTACGAACAGACTGTAAAGTAAAGCTGAAATTTTCTTTCAAGGAATTAAATGAAATCAGCACATGTTAACCTAACAGTTGATCATAATTTGATTTTTTTTTGATCCGCTAAACACATTGTGAAAATTTAGTAGGCTTTTTGTCCAAAAAATAACCCACAAAATATTTTGATTTCAGTCGTGATGGGATGTTTAAGTTTTCACAATTTTCCCGCCAAAAAACTTAGGAAAAATACGGGCGCCTAAAATACGAATGCGCCGTTTTTTTTTTTTTTTTGTTTTTTTTTTTATGTTTTATTTTATTTTTCCATGTTGTTAACATCTGTTGGAAAACGAGGAATTTTCCCGCCAAAAGACTTAGAAAAAATACGGGCGCTCAAAATACGCATGCGCCGTTTTTTTTTTTTTTTATTTTTTAAAGTCAAATTTATATTATTGTATTTATTACTTAGGCTAATTAATATATTAATATTATATATTTACCAAGGAAAAAGAGACAATAAAAGTTACACAAACAGATGTTTCAATTTCTTGTCTTTTATTTTCTCATTCTCTAAAAATTAATTAAAAGGTGTGCAGACATTTTCTTTTCTATATATACTAAGTCTTTTGGCGGGAAAATTTGGAGAAATTTGCACAGCGTTTCCCCTGGGAACATTTTAAGAAAATCAATGTAGCAGGGCACTCCATGAACATTTTTATTACACAAATAAGATCACAGAATGCCCCATAAATTTTTAACCCGCCAAAAGCTTATAAGTCACCTCGCAAATGAAACTCGAAATTAGCTTTCAATTTGTGGAGTTTTAAGGTTTCCGTATACCTTCAGAGATTTCTCGCGTCTCAGCGATGTAGCGCGTCCAGTTTAAACTATAGATACCTAAACCCCTATATCAAATTAAAGCTTATAGAGCTTGCTATCAACTTATACCAAGAATTTTTAAATAAAATGAATTGTCGAATTTTTCACGACCTCTAAATGCGAGCGTCCGAATCACCTTTTGAAAGCTACAAGTCAAAGCGAATTTTGTTTTTCGCTAATTTCATTTGCTCCCCAGTTTCCGGACCCAAAGCGCTTACAAAACTGTTTGCGTTTTGCCATATTCAGTCGCAGTGAAAAGTTACAGAACGTTTTTGAAATAGAATAAAAAAAATGTGGAGTGATCGTGCAAAAATCGCCCTCGGAGAAAATAACATTTCGAAAGAAAAAATTTGCAGACAAATTTTTGTTGCTTATATGTTAAACCAGCTACTGTCTGAATTTGAAGGCAAACGAACAAATGTCTTTTGAGTTTTAGCTCTTTGAAGTGTCCCCTTCAAGTGAAGAAAATTGATTCGAGGAAACAGCGCTAAAAATTCGGCAATTCGTTTCATTAAAAAATTATTGGTATAGTTTGATAGCCAGCTCTATAAGCTTTAATTTGATATAAGCGTTCAGGTATCTACAGTTTAAACCGGACGCGCTACATCGTTTGGACGCGAGACACCTGTAAATTTATACGGTAACCCTAAAATTTTTAATGACGTTTTCGTGTTAATTGAGTTTCATTTGCGAGATGGTTTATGCATACTTAAATCTGAAGTGGCCTCCTCACAGCCGACTATCGTTTGTAGACTTGCGGTGACAAACACAATTAGAGTATGTGAAAAATATTGTGCCAAAATGTTAGTTAATGTCTCTTTTTCTTATGTTAACATACATCAAATTGTATTTGCCGCCACGAGTTTGCAAATCATAGACGCCTTGTGATGGTGACTAGTAAATAAAGCCTCATGAAAGTTCAAGACAACATTTTGCAACAGGGAAAATTATTTTGATGGTCTGTATAAGAAAAATATTTCAAATGATTGACTTCGATTTTTAGTATTCTTTCCAAACTGTTGCAAAATCGCCCAGACTTCCATGTTGCTTTCTAAGACCTTGTTCAACAGGAAAAGTATGGCGTTAGAAGCCAACTTTTCGTGTTCAGCATGACACAGGACGAGAGAAATGCGTCATTTTACTCCAACTATCAGAAACGCTTTAGAGCTGTTGATATTTGCTTGCAACTGGGATCGAAAAATTTGAATTTAAAAATGAAAAAAAAAACTCCTTGTTTTTGCATCCTTAATTTCTCAATCAAAATCGGTTTGTTTGAGAAGTTATATCAAACACTCGTCACAGTGTTTCATCACAATATCAAAAACCTCGAAGTTCGTCAAAAATACTCCGCTACGCGTCGTATTTTCAACTCTCTTCTCGGTGTTTGATATGTGATGAAACACTGTGTCTCGTGTTTGATATATTACGTCCCGCATAACAATGAATTAGTTAAACAAGGCTCTGAACATAATTATAGATCAGATAGACTACAGATGTCTGGTTGAAAAAATGGATTTTTTTTCTAATGGTTTTCCCTTTTTTACGATGGAAATAAAGGCAAAAGCTTGTATAGCTTTGACTATACAGCTCGAAAGAATTTAGGTGAAAAAAGGTAAACAAACATGGTGCTTTGATCAAAACTCTACTGACCCTGAAAATTTGTTCTTTCCATTTGTTTTTCAAGTTGTCTTATTTCACAATTTATTTGGCAACGTACAAATTAAACATTCTGTTGTACGCTATACGACTTTTGGCACAGGCGTACCGAAAACCCTAAAAAATTAAAACTTATATAAATGAAGAATGTTATAAAATCGTTTTCTCAACATCATTCCAACCAGACACTAGTTTGCATTATCTGTTATATGTCAAGAGAACGCAAGGTATTGAAGGAGCGTTTCGTGGTTTCCTACCCAAAAGCCTTGTATTCCCTTGACAACAATAAGCAGTTAAGGTGGAACTGTTAGGCATCATGGAAAATGTTCAGTTCGAACCTGATTTTGATTGCTGCGATCAGATATGATCCAAATCTAAAGCTATAATCTCATTATTGATGTATTAAACTTTGTCTTATTCAATCAAAATACAGTGCTATTTTCTAGCCGATACCCCTGCCCCCACCCCCGCCCCCAACCCGCCACAGCACCACCCCCCCCCCCCCCCCCAAAAAAAAAAAAAGAAAAGAAAAGAAAAAAAGGTGTCTAGATATCAGAGAAATTTTAGCCACATAGTCTGGATGACCAAACATTTCAAGAAAGAACTAACACTGATTTATATTTCTACGCCCTAACCGAGACCGGCATTGGTCTCACAACTGAAAAAGGTGCAATCGTCTTTTCAATGCATGGGCAGATGGTTTTAGGGAGTTTCAAGTCAACAAATATCTATCAACCTACAAGAAAATAAGCTCTTGAAGATTCGAGTTACCCTAAATTTAATTTTTTTCCCTGGAAAATAACAGTTGGATAATAGTCACAAGTGTTTCTTTAATTTCTTTGTTGATAGCTCAGCCAGCTATAGCAACCTGTCGCATTTCCTATCACTCATTTTTCAGTCCGTTTTGGTGAACGTTTAGCCAATCCTGTCCATTGCGAAAGAGAGCACAGAGAATTTTCCCATTTTTGCTGGTTTGTTGTTTTAGTTTTTTTATATCGTAGCAATCCGAGGCAGAAACGCGGAAAAGAAGAAGGAAAATGTTGAAAATATTGGAGGATCTAAACAATTGTGTCCTCCAGTCCTTATTTTCATTGATAGAAGACCAACCCCCCACCCACCCACAATCACACCTCCCTCTAAGAAGCTGTAAGTCCAGTAGCTAACAAAGAGAGCTTTATAACGATTCAGTTTTTTGACCAATCAGTTCTTTTAAAGCTTTAGTAACTGCGAGCCAGTAAATTTCGTTTTCGTAACCATCGTAGCTAACAGTTCCACCTCAGATTAATAATTGTAATTGATAAGGAAACCCCTGCAAACGTTGACATCGAGCGATTATCGTGAATGACACAGTAGTTGACAATAAACCCAAGTTATTAAAAGAAAACTGTGCGAATCTTCAAGTTGTGTTGAATATCAAATCTACCAAAACTTCAAACATGCCCACTAGCAAACTCAGAAATCGGAAAGGAATGGTTGCTCAAAGTCAACGTACAGTATTGTTTAAAGTGCCTATCACCCTTACACAGTTTTAATGAATTTCGAAAATTTATGCATGTCTAAGGCGCTTTGCGAAGAAATAAATCGTATTCCATGTTTCGTTTTGTTTTTATCAGACGACAAAATCGCCCAAAATAGGCCGTTTTCCGCCATATTGAATACAAAAAGGAGCAGTTGAGAGACTGGGTTATAGCAAGCTTGTGACGTCGACCCGGTATCTCAGCCACAGAGCATTTGCTCATTTGTCACTACATTCTCTATACTGAACTTGGAATGTGCCAAGAAGGTATGTGGTAGGTGAATGTGCTGCGTTCTCAGACATTTAGAAGGGTATAGTTCTGCACGCTATACTGTTCGATAATGATGGAGCAAGGAAATGCAGAAAGAAATAGATCGATTTCATGAAACAAAAGCGGGCTAACCCGGGAAATCGTCAATATGCTCCAAGCACTTCACGAACGACGACTTCATGCGTCGATTCTGATTTATTGATGAAGTGAGTAACAAGCCAATCCTCTCAAGACTGAAACGAGATGATATCGGTATTAATGTGACACCAACTGCCCATACTAAAGCGGTGACCACAAGTCCACGGTACTGATTTTTAAATCAGATTTTTAAATGGTTTAAAAACCATTGCCAAACATCGCCGCGAACGAGCGGTAAGAAATGTTTCCATTTTTTTTTATTGAAGCTTATAGGTGCAGCCATTAAACAAAACTACTGAAATAGTAAGCTTATTTCAATTTATAATTCGTCTAGACTCACAAGAATGCGAAGAGGCGAATGGAGTCCCTTACTTCTGAGACTGCTGTCTGTTGACGAGCTCAGTAGCGGATGAAGGGCCACAGTAACATGATAAAGCTAGTTCTTTTTCTTTCTCAATTCCACGTGTATAAATTTGGGAGTAGCCTTTCCAAGAAGAACAGATCATTCTTTTTAAAAAAGCTTCAGCCTTGAGTTTGTCTGTGAAGAACGAGGTAAAGAGTCAATCGAACATCTCGGTCGATTGACATACTGCTCAAAATACTGCTCAAAAGGTCGGCTTTTCTTACCTGGAAATCGAGATATTTTGAAAAATAACACACGCAGCGGCTTTTCAAACGTTGTGCGGTTTTACTTCTCTTACTACTAGACCAATTTCAGCTAAAAAACAATTTGAAAATGGTAAAAATATCAACTGAACAAGCTTATATTTACGCCACGAAAAATGTCTCCTCAGCGGTCCGCATGTTGCCGCGAAGTAAAATTTGATGTGGTGGTTTCGTTGACAAAAGGCAAGCCTCTTGTTCGTAGGAAAAGTCTTGCTTATTTACACTTCCCTCGGGCCCCAGTAAAATATTCTTTAAAACCGAAAGATTTCAAATATTTAGAAAATAGCAAGCTCCCCCAACACAAACCTCAGAGCGGAGCGAAGCGAGGCGATGCAAAGGGTCATGCAAAAACGAAGCCGTAACTAAACAGACTTGAGCCCTAAATTTCACGCATTGCACAGCTCTCGAAGAAATCTACAGTGCTAGAGAAAGGATCAAAAAACAAATAGCAACGATCAGAGACACAACATCTTGCCACAAAAACAAATGGCCGGGCCCCGCAATACAAAAACTGTAAGATAAACTGATGTCATTACACAGTTGAATCCTAACAAAGATAACAACAATAGCGGTCGCTTTCGGAGGTTAAAGATTATCGCACGGTTCAATCCTAATTCTGTACTGTCACCGGACCGCGAACTGAAACGAGCCAAACTAGATCTAAATACTAGTAAAATGAAATGGCATAAGAACGACAGCGGCTAAACAGAAACAACAAGAGGTGAAATAAACAGGCGCTAAACGCAGAACTCTAAACCCAAAGTGTCCTTTGAGATCAAAATACAAAACATGCTACAGTTAAGCACATGGTTTTGTTCTTTGATTATCATGCGAATCCTTCAACTCGTCATGCCAACCCGCTGTAAACATACAAGAAGCTAAATTGACCGAAGACTGACAGAGATAGAAGCGCTAAACATGCGAGTAGGAGTTGTGTAGGCCTTTCATTCCTATTTTACGTGCTTGATCGTCGCGTCAATCACGTAGCCAGGGTTGTAGTTAAATTCTGAATCATCTGAGTTGTTGCTTTGCTCGGATTCGGTGTCAGTGTTAGGCTTTTGGGCTAAAAAAAACGACCAGAAACCCCAAACAGCTCGCGTATAATTCACTCCGACTCACTACTGTTTTGTTGTGTGCTTGTTATCGAGATACCGGGTCGACGTCACAACTTACTAGTGCCAGTCCTCTAATGGCGCGGTTTTATCTTCGGAAATTGTGATTTCGATCGCGTTTCAAAAATCGAGAATAACTTCAAATCTCGTTATTTTGGTTGTTTTGGCTTACTTTCTACGTCTACTTTTTAGAATGAAAGGAATTGGGTAGGGGTGATAGGCACTTTAATTCCCTCTCCAAGACGATGGCTGCTATATTCAAATGATTTTCAGTACAAAAAAAAAAGCCAGCTAGTTTCAGTATTTTAGGCCTACCAATTTTTCCAGGAGACAAACGTGCAATGCTAAAGCAAAAACATCCAGGACACAAAATAATTTTAGAACACATTCTCTGCGAATTGCCATTAACTTTTTTCGTATACAACCATCACCTATCAAAGGCAATTTCAGTTAAAATAAAACAAATGGTCTTATCTTTATTTCGTTTCCTGCCGCGTCCAAAGTCCATTTCCTTCTCTTGTGCATTGTTCCCTCCTATGAAAATATCATCAATGCAAATGGAAAAAAGAATATGGTTAGTTTACTCTCCGATATTAAACTTACTACCACTAACCAAGGAAATTTTACCAAACTACTTAACTAAATTAAACTTTACGAAGTGATTCCTTTACACAGATGAAGCGCTCCAACGAATTCGAGTGTAATTGTCAGACTATTATGATTGAAAAATTTGAATTTGGAAACTACATTTTTATAATAGTTTGTAATTGTTAAATAAAATTCAATTCAAGTCTGCCGTTAATTCGCAAGATAAAAAAATGCCAGCGAAAATAAAATGTGCAATATTTTCATCACAGCACTGGAAAACATCAATGGACCATTGCAAAATAGTCCGGAGTAAAAAGCACATGGCGCTTCGGGGAACAATTGCATGCAAGATCGATTGAATGTTTTATTTAATAGACAGAAATTTAGGATACATTTTCTTGAACTTTTCTACAATCTTTTGAAATGTTGTGGCGAATTAAACGTTCGCAAATTATTCTATTGCACATGTAGTATGGAAAACGCCATTAAATGAACCGAGTCAACGGGACCAAAATCCAGGACGTGTTTGCTTACTACTAGTTAGAAAAGTTTGAGCACTGAAGACCAGTGACAAATGTACTCACCATTTGCTTAACTGAAGCAAGGGCTCTTTCCCAAAGCCTCTCAGTCGCTTCTTCTTTTTACTTCGGTAACTTTTCAATGGTACATTCCTTCTTCGCATGTCTTCACTCGCCGGCAAGTTGTTCGGTCTGACGCAAAATCTATGACATAATAAATATGCATGATATGCCAGACACAGTACATGCTTTCACATTTATCTATAGGTATACTCACGGGACGCATTCCATTAAGCCAAAATGTTCGAATACGTTGGAAAAAATCTTTGTGTCCATTTGACACGCAAAATTTCCGAAATTTTCAACCGAAAATTTAAGCTTAATGAAAAGCGCCCCATATTTGTATTGTCATTCAAACAGATTTCTGTCGGATAAGTTCGTATTGGAGTTGAGGTCTGGAATTGTTTTTCGCACAGTCACGCAACAAATTGGTTGCTAGCAAAGGCGTCTCCTCTGGTAGGCTAGCAAGCTAGCTAGCTCTTGGAAATTTGCGCATCCACAAGTTTGCATAGCTTATCCCAATATGTAACTTTTTAGTATAAAAGTGCCAATAAAATGGCACACGAGTTCAGTTTTTACTTCACAATATTTAACACTGTATACCTTGGTCATTTTCAATATGGCGGAATTTACCACGAAGAAATTTAGGGACAACCTAATAATCACCCAAAGTCATATTGCAACGGATGTTCTCACCGCGGCAAGAACCAGGACTACGATGAAAGAAAATAACGGTTCCTAACATTTAAATTCTAAAGGCGAAACGGGTATCAAAATGTCAGCAGGTGGATTTCACCACACTTTCAATTAAGATGACAATCTGATCGAGTTAATGAACTTGACGTGGATTGAATTTTTCCATATTTATTGCCTGGATTTACTGTCGATGATATGTGCACTCAATACAGTCAAGATGGTGGCTGGTCGGGAGAAAGCCCTTGCGAGGGAGTGGCGGGGTAGCAAAATCTCAAAAAACTTAGAGATTTTTATCAGTTTTTTTTTGCCAAGAGATGGAATCTAAACGTAGTCAGCCTTTCTTAACCTCGTCCCAGGATTCAAAACTGACAGTGCAATATCTGAGGAATGTTGCAATGACCTCAGAATAACGAAAACCATGTGTACCAACACTGCTGTGCTAAAAAAAAATGCGTACAAAATGGCAAGAAATTTAACAATTTTCTGTCCCCAGATAAAATTTGGGGAAACTAGTGAGAAAAAAATGGTTTGTTCCGGGATATTGAAAACGAAAGTTAGCAACGGTAAAGATATTTTATTTTAGGCGGTCAGTGTGCCTTTCCATCCTGCACATTAGCTTGCTCATGCAGTCTCGAAAACGAAGGTGATCAAAAGCTTAGATTGCCAGGCATGTCCCTTTTGTATGTGATCATACACTTGACTTTACACAATGAACCAACCAATGTACAAGCCAAATATCCCGGTAAATTTGAATTTAATTGAAAAAAAAAAAAAAAAAGAAAAAAAAGCATAGCACTAACAAGTTCTCTGAAAGACAGAAAGGCCTTAAAGGTCCGATTTTCTCACAATTCATTTAGTTTATAGCTAAATGCTTATAAGCTTGTACAGCTTATATAAGTTTCTGTTCTAGCTCTGTAAATTGCAGACTTAAACCTTTTCTTTCAGCAATCCGCTACATGGAGCTAAGCTAGCAGTAAAACGTTTGAAGGAAGGATAATTATAGTTGAGCTACGATGCACTAGTTTTGACAAGGCTAGGATAAAATACAATTTGTGTTACCCATTCGATGCCACATTTCTATACAGGTCACATTTACCGAATGAACATGTAGGTTTGTTTAGAATTCTGTTTAAATTAATGAAATTAAAAAGTGAGAGAAAACAATGAGTTTCATTTCTATAGGGAGGTATCTGTAACATATTTTCGCTGCATGTGATTGGTTAATGTCTCCGATAAAACTGTGACATATCATATGATGAGAATGATGTTTTCAGTCAATGACACAGGCATACTCGCAAAAAGGAAATCCGAGTGCTTCTATCAGGAGTCGAACCTAATAACTAGTTTGGATGCTCTACCACTGACCACTGAGCTACAGGAGACTCGTGGGAGCTAAGGCTAGTTCATGATTACGATTAAAGGTATTATTTGAAAAACTTCAAGAAGAAAGAAAGTCTTACTGCTGACAAGGAAATGAAAAAAACTGTCGCCAGTGGTTCAATATCCTACGCTCGCTTTCAACAAAAACATTTCAAAGATAAAAACAAAATAGATATTCGTTTGGTTTTAAAAATATGCCTGTTCTTGACATAATCTGTTTCGCTTAGAGCTCACAGTTTTGGTCGAGCTTTTCTCTGGGCAGACTGTTCGCTTCTAGAAATTACAGATAATCTCCGAACACAAATATCCATGCGAGTTTTTGCTTTAAATAACGGATGTTGTTTACATAGCATTTGACTGATTTTCAAGTATGTCTACCAACCATTTTTTATACTCAAGCTTGAAATTAATTACGAGAACATTAACTTTATTTCAAATTCGACAAATAATAACAAAAAAGGAAAAAATATAACTGTACAATTTCTACAAAAAAATATTTTTTTATTAAAAACATCATTTAAACGCCCCTGGTAATATCTTGTGCTGGAGATGAAAAGATATGACCAAAATGAAGCGAAAACATTGGGACACAAAAAAACCTGAACACAAGGCAGCGAAAATTTTACTTTAGCTCAATAGCGATATAAACCAAAGAAATTTAATACAGTTCATCACCTTAAACTGTTCCACAGAAGTTAGAAGTTGGATACTTCTTCTTGTTGGCTTGATGCATTTAAAATTTACCATTTACCCTAAGGAAAATTAGTGCCAATACTGCTTGCATATAAGAATATTTTTATTATTTTAAGGCTTTCTACGCAAATGAATATTAAATCAACTCGATGAAACGTTTTGGAAGCAAACTATATTTTTAAGAAAACAATACAACCTTTAACTCCTCAGTAGAGGATATGACTGGCCAGCCCTTCAACTTTTCACCATTTTTGGTCTACAAAACTGAAGCTTAATGACATTTTTTACATGAACCTTTGAACTGAGAACTCAGTAACCAAAAGAGTAGGGGCTACATAATACACGTGAAAGCGCCCACTTTTTGGAATTTTCTTTTTTTTTTTTTAACAAATCTCCTTCAAAGCCAAATTTCTTCTGGTTTTGTTCAGAGTGCGATCAATGAAGTACAATCATCACAAATAACTTTCCATTAAAAAACAATTAGGGGATTCATGAGAAAGAAGTCATTAAAAAAAAATTGAAATAGTTAAAAACCCTGCTGGATATTGCCTCCGGCTCTTTGACAAACAGATGAGTTGTGATGTAAGATCTCTCAAAGCAGAAGGTAATTTGAGCGACTTGATTATTTTTCTCTTGGTAGTCAATAAATTTATTATATAGCTCAAAATTCCTTCTAAAATTTCCACGTTAATAGGGGCATTTAGAATCGCGTTTACGCAAACGCCAAAGGTGAGATTCGCGTTATGTTTTCTTGAAAAAAAAAAAATTACATAGACGAAGGTAGATCTTTGATGCTAACGCAAAACTACTTTTTAAGAAGAAATTGAAAACAACGAGTGTCAAATACAGTGTAAATATTGTGACTACTTCTGCCGTTTGCCGTTTGCCGCAATTCTAAATCTCTCCATTATATGACCATCTTTTTGCGTAGACATATTTCATTGGAACGACGGGCAATTTCATAGCAGTTTTCGTAATCTTTTTGATGTAGGCGAGGGGATTGTATAGAAAATTAACTAAATTGCCAAAAAAATTAGATTTCATTTTCCCAAAGAAAAATAAATGTGCTGCCTAGCACCTTTTTTAACCTAAAGCGGCGTTTAATACTGACTATTATAGAATTGATGATTATTTGGTGACAGCGAATCATTCTTCAGAAGGGGCTTAATAATTACTGATAATGGCTCTAACTGCTAATGGAGAGGAACACCTGTGATAATTTATGTATTTGAGCAAGAAAGACTTTCTATTTGAAAATAATTTTTAAATAAAAGAAACAAACAGCCCATGAATTTTAGATAACATTTTTGCGGTAGGTAAGTTGAGAAACAAAACCAAAGGTAACAAGAAGAATGTTTGAAACATCTTCACTCTTTCCGCCGTAAAAACAAACAAAGACTTCTAAATGGAAACTTTTCTCTTTGCATGCTAAGCGTGACTGATACTGTCGTTTGGTAAAAAGGAATGTCACTCACTTTTACCATCGCATCATGTAATTCATTAATGAAGGAAATCAACTGCCAAAGACTGTTTTCGCTCTATATATTTTGCAAATGCTGTAATTTTGCGTTTAGGAAAACTGTGGCGTTAATTTTTTACTACCTTACAATGCAAACAACGAAGCACAATTATTTCAATTAAATGTCTTAACTCAAAAAGGAATTGGCGCGTCCCTACTACGGTGCCAAAATCGGTTCTCCGCCAAACCAAGTTCAGATATTTCATATTTTGCGATACTGAAAATATTCTCATGTGGTGCAGAATCAATTTCGTGTTTATTTCAGTCAATAACTGCTAGATTTGGTCACTCGTTCAAAAATTATCATTTCATATTAAAAAGCATTGAAAAGATAGTGTAAACAAAAAGAGTAAACTATCAATAACTCATGAACTGATTACCATCGAGCTCTGCAGGGAAAAGAGTCAACACAAACACCTGCCTGCCACACTACTCTAAGTACTATGATTAAGGAACAGATCTTTTATCGCTTTTCTTAATTCGCGATATCGGAGCCCATAAACCCAAGGGTTGAATGAGGAATGGGTAAAGGATACGAGAGCGACCCAAAGCCAAACATCATTTAGTTCGAGTTCTTTGCAAGGGTCATCCTCCAATAAAAGCATAAAATATACCACGGTGGTGGGAATAAACGTTACAGTAAATAAGCTAACTATTATTCCAATAGTTACAGCTGCCTTTCTGTTTCCCAATGTTACGCTAGAAAATTGAGCAGTGTGGTCAGAAACCGATCGATTCGCTTTTCGAACAACCAGAAATATTTTGCCATAGCTTAAACACATTATTAACAATGGAATTGCCACTGTGGCGACAGAGCAAGCAATCCATAATTTTTCTAGTTTTACAAAGTCATTCAAAACCAGTCTTGGGAATCCAAAGATAGTGGATCCAATCCAAATAAGAAATATAACAACTTGGCATCGTTTCTCGGTCACAACTTGAGGGTAATGCAGAGGATATACCACCGATATAAACCTGTCCAAACTCACAGCGCTCAAACTATAGGTAGTAGCTGTTACTGTCACAATCCAAAGAAATCCCTCAAGTTTGATAAGCCAGGGAGGAAAATACACGAGAGCATAGCAAATGTATAAGGGAGTCATCGTTAAGCCTATGAAGAAGTCAGCAAGAGCAAGCGAAACAATGTAATAGTAATTTGCTTGGCCTCGAAATGTCGCTGTTCTGTTGAGAGCCACAAGAAGGGCCGCATTTCCTCCAACTGCTGAGATGCCGCATATCAGAGATAAGACAATAAAAGAAATCGTTGAAGCTGTGTTAAGGCCGACATCACAGTCGTCTAGGTCGCAATCCGGACAGTCACCAGTGTTAGAAACGTCGAGTACACTAGAAATATTCTTTTCAAAAGACATATTCTTTGGCATCACCGTGACTCCCGGAACAATGTCTTCCTAAATAACGAATAATTCTGGATAAACGATAAGCGTTTCTTCAACTGAAAAATTTTCTTTGGGTTCAATGTAGGCTAAGAAAGATTAATACCGGCCTGGTGCTCCGCTGTAGTCAACGATTCACACTTCTTTTGAAGTTAGTCATTTATCCCAACAAATTAATTCGTTAAGATTCGAAAGCACAACGTCTTGTTTGTGTTTTAGTGCGGGAATCTTTCGTCTTTCGTCACCATGAAAACTAGGTGTTAATTGGAGGACTGATTTTTCTAATTGACATCACATGACTTTATGCGATTTTAATTGCGCAAAGAAATTATGTTTACATATATCTACTTACACATTATCAAGCCAAGGAAAACATTCCTTTAATTTTTAATTCACGTATGTCCCCCGGGAAGAAAGCAGTATTTGTTTACAGTCTCGAACAATTCTCTGCGTGTTACTTTCCCGGTTCAAAAGGACATGAATGGAAACATTTTTCCTTAGAGCATGACTTTTGCCTTCATAAAGTCTGATAGGCATCGCGTCAATGATATTGACATGTTAGGGAACAATTAACCTTTTTATTACTTACTTTGACGTTATTAAATAGAGTGGAATGAATCGTAGCAGCAGCTTCACTCATTTCCATCTGAAAGATAAAATTTTTTTGATGGGTATCCGCAACAGATTACCATATGTTATTAATAATTCCAATGCCTGCCAGGGATAATTTTTTGCCGACCAAATTTACTGTATCAGAGTAAAAGATTTTGAATCAGTAAACTACGTTAAAACCATCAAAAGTTTTAATTTTTTCAAACTCGCTGGCAGCAATATAATCTCTGTCTACGAGAACTGATATTTCCAAGGTAACGCTATCTCGACAGGCATATTTTTTGACAATAATATTTTTGACTGATGTCCGTAGTGTTTTCATTTCTGTTTTCTATAACGCAAGTTTTTCGTATCTTTTTGTCCATTTCGATGGTTTTTCAGGAAAACGAAATCTAAGACAGTGGCCATAAAATGGGCTATTCCGAAAGGGTGACGTTCGGGACGTCATTATCCCACATCGTAGGCTTCAGGAAACAGTTTTGAACGCACTTTGTATTCTCCATGTTTCATTGTCATAGCTTCAATGCTCTTCAAGCCACAAAGGGAGGAGGTAGAAAGTGTCCTCCACATCCAACCAGTGTGAGAGAGTACCAGCTGTAGAACTAATTGATATGTTAGAGCAGTTTTAACATGACAGCAAAGTGACCACTCTAGCCAATCATAACATACGAAAAGAGTCCAGTGAATTGGTCAGAATTCTTCGAAGCAGGCGCCAAGCGCGGGAAAATGGGTGCGATCACGCTCCCTGAATACAAATTACATTTCACATTAGTGACGATTGGTTTTGCTTTTGTTACTCATTGGTTCCGAAGGTGGCACGTGTTGCCAACCAATCACAGACCGAAGTAAAGCAAAACCAAAACAATCGCTAAATTACTTTCGACATTCAATTGGAAATTCTTCTATTCAAGTCTTACATAGCATACGTGGGGGACTGGGACTGGCTAAACCGCGGAGCAATGTAGTGTGACCATCGCTTTAAGGTGGTTTATTATGACATCGTTTTGACTTCACAAGAGATCTCTATTAATTTAAGCGATCCACATCTCCACATGCATTGCCAAGACTGTTGTACATTCCCAGCTACCACAAGGATAGTATGGCACTGGCGCTTTAATGGGTGTCTGGCCATACCGCGTAGAGGTGTAATGTTACCTTTGCTTTCAGAGGGCTTATTAAAGGTGCTACGCTACACATATTGGTTTGTTTGTGTTTTTGTTCTCGAAAAGGCACAGACAAATTTAAAATTCTTCATTCGTGTCGAAATAAATTCTTTTGATAGTTTCGATCTTATGATAAAACAAATAATTAAAAAATAAAAATAAAATAAAAAACAGCCGTCACAGTAATATTATTTCAAAGGGCAAAATATTAACTATATCACGTACCAATAGTTGTCATCATCATCTGTTTCATCGTAATGATAATAAGAAAGGATGACTAAAAGTTTATACATATCCCCTCAGTCATAATCATTAAAACTTCTCAAATCAATTAAGTCAACCTTACTTAGTTAAATTATATAAAAAGGATTTGCAAATCCGTTGCTTGCTTTGCCGGACGTTCCATTCAATTATTATCAAGGCATCAAATACTCCTGTACTTTAATTTCTTCGATTAAATCAACTTTCAAGAGCTCTGGAATTCATTTGGAAGATCAAGTAGACTAAAAATGCCAGCTGGCACGACTTTGGATATTGCGATGGTTGGTCTGTAAACTCAGTCGTATACCTAGCTATGCAAAACTAGTAAACGACTTGCAGTTTCTAGATCATTAAATAATACTTGTTTATTGTATATAATCGTATAATACTTTGCTCTCTCGTGTTATAAATCCACGTTAAAACATGCATGTTTTGGCCACTAAGTTACATTTGGAACTTCTCAGTGAACTGATTTTGTGGTTCATCTACTTTCCACCTGATGAGACTAAAAGGTAACCTGATTTAGCAGAAAGCATCACGGATTCAGTGTCATATGCTAACAGACACTTTAAGTTGTTGTGAAAGTTGTCCCTATTTGAAGCGGAAAGGTTAAAATTCTAAAAATACAGCGAAATAATGATTTCAACCAGACTGAAGATTACGAATGACAACCACTAGTCTAATCTGATTGAATCAAACAACACGACAATAACACAGACAATAAGTTTTATGAACCTTGAAATAAACACAGAAAAACAACGTCATTTTTTTTTTTTTTTTTTTTTTTTTTTTTTAATGGTAGCTTGAAATCTGCGCATCAATTTATTATGCGGGATGCCCTGCGGGCAGACCGTGCTCGCCATCTTTTTCCTTTTTTTTCTTCATGGTAGCTTCAAATATGCACATAAATTTATTCATTAAACTCTTCTCTCTTCTAGAAGGGATCTATTGTTCTGACTGTCTTCAACAAAAACGGCCCAACCGTACCAAAATCTATCATCGGCGCGTATATCACGACAGAGGGGAGTCCCTAATCCCTACCTGTGTGACGTCAAATCGTCATTTGATTTATTCATTAAACCTGGATTAAATTCTTCTTTCTCCTAGCCTCCCACGCAGAGGTTCTTAGGGGTTCGTCACTGACGAACCCCTAAGAACGTCTGCGTGGGAGGCTAACTCTCTCCTAGAAGGGATGTTTTTGTCCACTATTGTGGCGGCCATATTGTTTACATGTTTTACTGTCAAAATAGGCTTCAAAAGCCATTTCAACTAGTGCTTTAAGACTCATTTTAGCCATTGAAATTATAGACTGTTTTGACACAAATTTTAATAGTATTTTTCTCAAAGAGACGGCCCTAATTTGAGGTCTACAACAGATTTTTTGAATTTGCATTGTAGTTCACTTTCCCTGTAGCTCACACCGCAATTTGTGTTGCAAGACAAGTTTCGAAGAGGGTAAGATATACGCTGAACTTGTTAGTCTTACAACACATCAAGCTGCAGGAAATACAGTCAAAGTCAACAGTGCCTAAGGTTGCACATTGACGCCGCCCTCATTCCTTGATAACATGTATCCTCCCCAACCAACCCCCTCTACCCCTACAAATAGCAAGGAAATCATCGGTGTTTTCATAACAATAGACTGATTAGCAAATGAGCCCGTAGTAACTTAGAATCATACACTAAAGTTTGATTCAAAACTGCGTTGGCATCTAGCATCATCAAATCCTTTCTGACTGTGATTGCATTGTAATACAGACAGTAAAGGCTCGTTCCTAGCTTTGGGACACTCTGAGTCGGGCTATGCTCGCGACATACACTTTATGTCCTTGAACACGTGGGTCAGGTCTCTTAGTAGTTGACATCCATTGACGTAAGGGGTCCTACAGGAGACGTTGAAAACTAATTAACCCATAACCAAACACCCATTAATGAGGCGACACCTTGCTGCGGAAGGATAGGATCATAACAGTGAACATCAATAAACGCAGGTAAGAGTAAAACTGATAATTAATATCCCCATTCGACCCTTGTATATCCTTGGGTCTGAGTTTTCGTTCCTTTAGTAAATGCCAGAGGATAGAAAACAACAACAAAAAAAGTCAAGAAAAAATATCATGAATCGAGCTTTAGTGTCATTATTAATTTTTGTAATACAGACTGCGAAAGCTTAATTAGTGAACAACATTGCATACTTTTTAGATGAAACTTTGCGGATAAGCTTAAAGAATTTTAACCTGAGGAAGCTTAACTCAGCAGGAAAAGTCTGAAAACAATTCATGCTCCGGTTACGAAGAACAGTTTGCATTTCTTCCTGCTTGGTGGCATTAAACCGTCGATCAACGATTGAGATAGAAATATCTCTAGTACAGGTCGCAAAAGCATGTAGGGTGGAGTCGGATCAGGCGAAAGATCCATTTTAAAAGTCTCAAGTTTTGATTATGACATAATTTTTCCAATACCCCTGATCCCAAAATGCTGGAAAATACTGCAAAACAGTTCCTTGGTACCGAAAGGTGGTGCTGAGCGTTCCAAGCCTTAGGCTGCACAACCCCAGTTCATTGTCACGAAAACAATAGCCTTCGTTTAGTGTCCCTTTGTAAATGTTGATACTCATCTTTCTGCGCACTAGTGTAAAAAATATAGATTTGCACGTAGATTTAATATTCTTCCACAGGTCTTCGAATACTACGAAGTAATATCATATTGACACGGGTTAGCTGTTGAAATACAGTCGCTGGCGGAATAGCAAGCAAACATGACGTTAAATCGTAGACTGGTCAAACTTATATCTTAGAGGTGGTTTTAAATGTTCAGCTCCCTCCATTATAACATTTTACACTCTAAGCTCAACATTTGCATCATTTTGTGTCATGGATTTGAGACAAATTACTTGAAACCCGTTTACCGCCTAGAATAAAATATTGAGTTGTGTGAAATTCCTTGTAGTGGGTATTCAAGAGAACGGCTGTCGTTTTAACGATACTTTCAATTTGTGTAATCTGTCGTTTACTTTGCGGTTATACTTCCTATGCGTAGTTTGTGTTCTTAATAATTGCATCGGCGCTGTTTAAACCAGGCAAAGGGTTAAATCCACAAAAACAATACACCACAATTAAGTTTCCTATGAAGCTACAAGAAATTTGGTAAGTGCATTAAACCCCATATCAGTACAGCTAATAAATACTGTTCATTATTTACTTTTTTTCTCTCCATTCATTAAGTAAATTGACTATACTAAAATACAAAATAACACAGAAGAACCATTTGATACAGTAAATGCATAAAGGCATTTACAGGAAACGCAACTGGTGCAAATATAATCGAATTAAAGTGTTAAGCACCGACAGAGGAATTTTGAATTAACTGGACCTTGTCTTGAAATTCAGATTAGTGGGTAAGCTTACTTCACTGATTTACCAAGGAGATTTGGCTAAATATTGATGCTCGACAAAAGTTAATTCTTTCACATTTTAATTGTCTGGTCTTCCGCCTTGCGACTAGAGCTTAGTTAAGCTAAGGTAACTGCCCTTGTGCACCGAAAAAGACGACTGGAGACTGCATGTTGCGTGAAACGAAGGCAATCATGATCATGGTTTTGACAAGAGAGCGAGTCCAACCTTGTAAATGGAACCATTGTAAAATACACGAGCTTATAGCCATAACTCCAATTTTGCGGTGAGAAAAGCGAGACAAGAGTTGCTGTCATGTAGCTTCAGTTGATCTACCAGCCTCACAGTAGATAAAACATAACGTTTTTTCAATTGCATCAAGAGGAACCCTTTGTTCCTGAAGAGATAATTAATTGATTGCCTTCGAGCAGTAGCACAGGGTCCGCTTTTAGATTTGAAGAATTAAGATCTTGAAATATATGAGGGAAAAATATTACATTTTGGAGTATGTTGAAATGGCCATAGGGAGGAAGTACCTTTTTTAGAACCTAAACCGTTGAAAAATTGGCTTCCACAGCGTTGCGTTTTGTCTTCAAAGCTTTGCATGATTGTCTCTGCAGACGATTCGACGAGGCCTTATTTTCCGAGTCAGGACCATTTGTATCAGGTTCTATTTGTCTCCAGCCCCACCACTTCGGCGTGGTCCTAATAAAGTAGTCTTGGAGAAATCGCACGACTCCTCTAGTTCTTCAAAACTTAGGGCTCGATTAGAGAATACTCGACTTCCCGAATTATCATATTGATTTCCTTGTTTATGTTAAATATGCACTCTGAGTTTCATGGGGTTTCAGTAACCATCTCTCCCAGCCATTATATGTTCTCGATAGATAAGAAGAGCATTTTTCTGGCCTTTTCCTTGGCAAAGAAACGTTTTACATTGAAGATAGCAAAAACAATAAAGAGCCATATATTCAGTGGAAAAACGCTGTTGTTCAAGATCACAGATAGAAATGACATAAGAAAGGTGAGTCCCATTATGCTCAGTCCACACAACTAAATCAGCTGTAAATCGCATTCCATAACGACAGCACAGTAGAATTACTCAGTCGAAAGCAATGGAGCCACACTGAAGCCAAATAAAAAACATATCATAAATCTTATCTACGAGAAAAATTATTTCTACTGATGTTCCCTTTAAAATTGTTGCTTCGTTCTAAGGCGACCCAAGACACATTATCGACACGAGTTCAAGTTTTCGTTGCTTTGGTTTGGCATCATTCCCGATGCATCTTTCTTTAACCCAAAACTATTTCACTAATTTACTTGTAAATTGCAATTGGAGAATACGTAAATGCTAAATATTGAACAACCATTTCTGTAGGCTATACCATGACAGACGGATATATAATTTGCTCGTGACAGTAAAAAAGCTATTAAAAACCTGAATTTTCGTGAATTTACCGCAATCTAGTAACTCCGGCGGGAAATAATTAATCGAGATTGAGGCCATAAATCTTTACGAGCATTCAAAAATCTATTCGTTTCCGCTGCGTTTGTACTGTTGCGGAAGTCAGCGACTTTCTGCGCACTAGTGTAGAAAATATAGATTTGCACGTAGATTTAATGTCCTTCCAAAGGTCTTCGAATAGCACGAAGAAAACTCATATTGACACCGGTTAGCTGTTGGAACACAGTCGCTGGCGGAATAGCAAGCGACCTTGGCATTAACTGACAGTAGATTTGAGATTTTTCTGGCATTTTCCTTTGCAAAGAAACGTTGTACATTTAAGATAGCAACAATAATAACGAGCCCCATATAATCAGTGAAAAAACGCTGTTGTTCTGGATCACAGACAGAAATGACATAACAAAGAGCCATTATCCCCAGTCAGATTACAGAAAACGTGATTTTTCGTGAATTTGCAATCTAGTAACTATGGCGGGAATGATTATTCCAGATTGTGGCCATAAACAATGATTTTAACGAGCATTCTAAAATCTATTCGTTATCCTAGGCGTGCTTTCTTGTTATTGTACTCTTGCGGAGATGTTAACCCTTAAAAGGGTTAACATTTGCCATTGTGAAACAATGCACACCAAATGCTATGTGGTTTTCTTCAATGAAACCAACTCAGCAGGGTTTCAGGCTATCAGGGAAGTAGTTATTGAAGTTATGTTTAAAAATGCCCAACACATCTTCCAACATTTTGATCTTGTAACAGCATTTTACATTCCGGTCTTCTCCTTACTCTTGTCTGTACATGCTGGTTTCATCGATGGTCATATAATCAAACCTTTTGAGATACCGGCTACCAATGACAACCTTTTTTGTGACAGAGCTTGCACGTATTCTTACTGTCAACAGACCAAACATGTTGTTGTGGAGCCGAACCCCTCGCTTTCTTCCCAAACCATTGTAGGCCTCACACAACGTTTAACGAAAGAATCGAATTAGACTATGAAATCAATTTTAGCGTGAATTTACCTGCGGAGTGAATTTAGTTAGAATTTCTCAAAGTTTACAACGCTTCAAAATGGCGCATTCAAAGTTTGTAGTTGTTGTTGTTGTTTTGTGTTTTTTTTTTTTGCGACTGGATTGGAATGATTATTCTTATTCAAACTCTGCAGTGTGTCTCACGATCACAAGGATTGCTGAATAATAAATTCTCCATTATCCTTGCGACCTTGCCCAAACCTACCGCGATATTTATCTGAACCATCAACCAGGCCTCACAAAGCTAATTTCCGTAATAAAGCACATTACACGCTCTCGAGGAAGCAAGAACAGAAGCAGTCTATATTATATATGTCTGAGGTCGAAAGCGAAGCATTCCTTGGCTAGACAATTACGACAATTACACTTCATGACTAGGTTAACACATCAACAGAAATAGCTTCAGTTGCCATTCCTTATTAGTGCTGAACAACCCGTCGGTTTAATTCAAAATTAGTGTTCCAAACGTACTAAAATCTACAAGGAACGATATAACACATCGACAAGAAATTGCAAGTCCTTTTAAGTTCACGGGTATTTATTATTCCGGAATCATTAATTGCCCCTGAATATGCCAAAAATCTTGCTTATCGACCTTATCAACACTGCTCGATTAAACAATTTTATACTTTCGCCGAATTGTTCTCTCATATTTGGTTAGACACAGATTAGGATTAGTTCTTTTCTAATTCTTGCTCTTCAAGGCTACACAAAATGATCAGCAACACACGGCTGAGTTCCTTGATTGTGTGCTACTGAAATTAGAGGCCATTAGCTTTTGATCCCACTGATATATACAATTTAGTCCATCTACAACCTTGAGCAAAACCTATGGGTAAAATGAAGTTGTGTTCATCGTCATCATTTTAAAATGCACTAATTAAGCTCAGTGAAACGTGGAGAAGCTATTCTCCATTATTTAATCATCCTTACGATTCGCGTGCAGAATTCTCTCATGTTATTCAGTGGGCCAACTAGCTTGTTTCGGTTTTTTGGTATAGATTCATCGCAATTATCCATTCGGGCACTTGATTCTGATTTAAGATATTTCTTTCTCTCTGTCTTCCTCACTCTCTATATGTAAAGTATGTATCTTTAAACACCTTGGTACCGAAAGGTGGTGCTGAGCGTTCCAAGCCTTAGGCTGCACAACCCCAGTTCATTGTCACGAAAACAATAGCCTTCGTTTAGTGCCCCTTTGTAAAAAAAAAGATACTCATCTTTCTGCGCACTAGTGTAAGAAATATAGATTTGCACGTAGATTTAATATTCTTCCACAGGTCTTCGAATACTACGAAGTAATATCATATTGACACGGGTTAGCTGTTGAAATACAGTCGCTGGCGGAATAGCAAGCAAACATGACGTTAAATCTTAGACTGGTCAAACTTATATCTTAGAGGTAGTTTTAAATGTTCAGCTCCCTCCATTATAACATTTTACATTTCTAAGCTCCACATTCGCATCATTTTATGTCATGGATTTGAGACAAATGACTTGAAACCCGTTTACCGCCTAGAATAAGATATGAGTTGTGTGAAATTCCTTGTAGTGGGTATTCAAGAGAACGGCTGTCGTTTTAACGATACTTTCAATTTGTGTAATAGATTTCTGTCGTTTACTTTGCGGTTGTACTTCCTATGTGAAGTTTGCATTCTTCATAATTGCATCGGCACTGTTTAAACCAGGCAAAGAAAGGGTTAAATCCACAAAAACAATACACCACAATTAAGTTTCCTATGAAGCTGCAAGAAATTTGGTAAGTGCATTAAACCCCATATCAGTACAGCTAATAAATACTGTTCATTCTTTACTTTTTTTCTCTCCATTCATTCAGTAAATTGGCTATACTAAAATACAAAATAACACAGAAGAACCATTTGATACAGTAAATGCATAAAGGCATTTACAGGAAACGCAACTGGTGCAAATATAATCGAATTAAAGTGTTAAGCACCGACAGAGGAATTTTGAATTAACTGGACCTTGTCTTGAAATTCAGATTAGTGGGTAAGCTTACTTCACTGATTTACCAAGGAGATTTGGCTAAATATTGATGCTCGACAAAAGTTAATTCTTTCACATTTTAATTGTCTGGTCTTCCGCCTTGCGACTAGAGCTTAGTTAAGCTAATGTAACTGCCCTTGTGCACCGAAAAACACGACTGGAGACTGCATGCTGCGTGAAACGAAGGCAATCATGATCATGGTTTTGACAAGAGAGCGAGTCCAACCTTGTAAATGAAACCATTGTAAAATACACGAGCTTATAGCCATAACTCCAATTTTGCGGTGAGAAAAGCGAGACAAGAGTTGCTGTCCTGAGCTTCAGTTGATCTACCAGCCTCACAGTAGATAAAACATAACGTTTTTTGAATTGCATCAGGAGGACGCCTTTGTTCCTGAAGAGATAATTAATTGATTGCCTTTGAGCAGTAGCACAGGGTCCGCTTTTAGATTTGAAGAATTAAGATCTTGAAATATATGAGGGAATAAATTACATTTCGGAGTATGTTGAAATGGCCATAGGGAGGAAGTACCTTTTCTAGAGCCTAAATGGCTTCCACAGCGTTGCGTTTTGTCTTCAAAGCTTTGCATGATTGTATCTGCAGACGATTCGACGAGGCCTTATTTTCCGAGTCAGGACCATTTGTATCAGGTTCTATTTGTCTCCAGCCCCACCACTTCGGCGTGGTCCTAATAAAGTAGTCTTGGAGAAATCGTACGACTCCTCTAGTTCTTCAAAACTTAGGGCTCGATTAGAGAATACTCGACTTCCCGAATTATCATATTGATTTCCTTGTTTATGTTAAATATGCACTCTGAGTTTCATGGGGTTTCAGTAACCATCTCTCCCAGCCATTATATGTTCTCGATAGATAAGAAGAGCATTTTTCTGGCCTTTTCCTTGGCAAAGAAACGTTTTACATTGAAGATAGCAAAAACAATAAAGAGCCATATATTCAGTGGAAAAACGCTGTTGTTCAAGATCACAGATAGAAATGACATAAGAAAGGTGAGTCCCATTATGCTCAGTCCACACAACTAAATCAGCTGTAAATCGCATTCCATAACGACAGCACAGTAGAATTACTCAGTCGAAAGCAATGGAGCCACACTGAAGCCAAATAAAAAACATATCATAAATCTTATCTACGAGAAAAATTATTTCTACTGATGTTCCCTTTAAAATTGTTGCTTTGTTCCAAGGCGACCCAAGACACATTATCGACACGAGTTCAAGTTTTCGTTCCTTTCGTTTGGCATCATTCCCGATGCATCTTTCTTTAACCCAAAACTATTTCACTAATTTACTTGTAAATTGCAATTGGAGAATACGTAAATGCTAAATATTGAACAACCATTTCTGTAGGCTATACCATGACAGACGGATATATAATTTGCTCGTGACAGTAAAAAAGCTATTAAAAACCTGAATTTTCGTGAATTTACCGCAATCTAGTAACTCTGGCGGGAAATGATTAATCCAGATTGTGGCCATAAATCTTTACGAGCATTCAAAAATCTATTCGTTTCCGCTGCGTTTGTACTGTTGCGGAGGTCAGCGACTTTCTGCGCACTAGTGTAGAAAATATAGATTTGCACGTAGATTTAATGTCCTTCCAAAGGTCTTCGAATAGCACGAAGAAAACTCATATTGACACCGGTTAGCTGTTGGAACACAGTCGCTGGCGGAATAGCAAGCGACCATGGCATTAACTGACATTAGATTTGAGATTTTTCTGGTGTTTTCCTTTGCAAAGAAACGTTTTACATTGAAGAGAGCAAAAACAATAACGAGCCGCATATATTCAGTGAAAAAACGCTGTTGTTCTAGATTACAGACAGAAATGACATAACAAAGACCCTATATGCCCAGTCAGATGACAGAAAAAGAACTATTAAAAACGTGATTTTTCGTGAATTTACAATCTAGTAACTCTGGCGGGAATGATTATTCCAGATTGTGGCCATAAAAAATGATTTTAACGAGCATTCTACAATCTATTCGTTATTCTAGGCGTGCTTTCTTGTTATTGTACTCTTGCGGAGATCAGTGACTTATTAAGGGTTAACATTTGCCATTGTGAAATAATGCACACCAAATGCTATGTGGTTTTCTTCAATGAAACCAACTCAGTCAAACACAATAAGGCACCGACAGGAGCCTAGCAGGGTTTCAGGCTATTAGGGAAGTAGCCATTAACGTAATGTTAGAAGATGCCCAACACATCTTCGAACATTTTGATCTTGTAACAGCATTTTACATCCCGGTCTTGTCCTTACTCGATCTTGTCTGTACATGCTGGCTTCATCGATGGTCACAATAATCAAGCCTTTTGAGATCCCGGCTACCAATGACAACCATTTCCGTGACAAAGCTTGTACGTATTCTTAGCGCCAACAGTCCCTACATATTGTTGCGGAGCCGAACCCCTGGCTTTCTTCCCAAACACCATAATGTAGGCTTCACACAACGTTTAACGAAAGAATCGAATTAGACGATCAGTTATAGCGTGAATTTACGTGCGCAGTGAATTCAGCTTGAATTTCTGAAAGTTTACAACGTTAATTCAAAATGGCGCGTTCAACGTTTGTAGCGGTTTTTTTTTATTTTGCCAGTGGATTGGAATGATTATTCTTATTTGAACTCTGCTGTGACTCATGATCACAAGGATTGCTGAATAATAAATTCTTCATTATCCTTGCCAAAACCTACCACGATATTTATCTGAACCATGAACCAGGCCTTACACAGCTAATTTTCATAATAAAGCACATTACACGCTCTCGAGGAAGCAAGAAGCGTTCTATTGGTCATGTCTGAGGTCGAAATCGAAGCATTCCCTGGCTAGACAGTTACGACAATTACACTCCATGACTAGGTTAACTCATCACCAGAAATAGATTTAGATGCCATTCATTGTTAGTGCTGAACAACCTGTTGGTTTAGTGTTCCAAACGTACTAAAATCTACAAGGAACGATATAACAGATCGACAAGAAATTACAAGTCCTTTCGAGATTTTATGGGTCTTAAGTTCACGGATGTTTGTTATTCCGGAATCATCAATTGCCGCTGAATATGCCAAAAATCTCGCTTATCGACCTCATCAACACTGCTCGATTAAACAATTCATACTTTCGCTGAATTATTCTCTCATATTTGGTTAGACACAGATTAGGATTAGCTCTTTTCTAATTCTTGCTCTTCCTGCACAAAAAGATCAGCAACACACGGCTGAGTTCCTTGAATGTCTGCTACTGAAATTAGAGGCCATTAGCTTTTGATCCCACTGATATATACAATTTAGTCCATCTGCAACCTTGAGCAAAACCTATGGGTAAAATGAAGTTGTGTTCATCGTCATCATTTTAAGCTGCACTATAATTAAGCTCAGTGAAACGCGGAGAAGCTATTCTCTAATTCAATCATCCTTACGAGTCGCGTGTGAAAATTCTCTCATGTTATTCAGTGGGCCAACTTCGCTGGCTATCCGATGATCACTGAGCAGCTTGTTTCGGTTTTCTAAAATAGATTCATCGCAATTATCCATTAGGGCACTTGATTCCGATTTAAGATTTTCTTTCTCTCTGACTTCCTCACTCTCTGTATGTAAAATATGCATCTCTAAACACAATCACGAAGAGAATGCCATGGCCTGCATGAGAGTCCGTCACAATTGTTGATGGATACAAGAAGCTATTGTCCTCATTGTGGGTTTAAAACAATTCGAGTGAAACTTTTGATTCACAACACTACTTAGCAAGATCTTGACTGCTCATAAAATCAAACTACAAAAGCGGAAAAGTAAGGAAAATTTACACGGTAAAACGCGTATTTGAATCGAAGGGCTGTTTTTGGATAACACCATTTAGTGCTCATGCGCTGGAGTGTTCATCCACCAAAAAGTGAACTATAGTGTTGCTGGTTACTTATGTACAAAGTAAATCGGCTTGCTTGTTGAATTAACTTGGAGTAGTCACTGGTATGAAAACCGCCGAAGAAGCGTGACGGAATCGCTGACCTGTTGTCATTACATTCCCTGATAATGATAGAACTGGGAAACAATATACTCAAGGCGCACGAAACTGAAAGCCAATCCCGGGGTTCGTGTTAACATTGACAGAAACTTAACATTACAACTCCAAGAGTCCATAACAAGCTGTGGATTTATCACAACGAACAAGTGTGTTCAATTGAACTAATGGAATCAGACTTTTACAGCTAATTCTGACAGAAGTACACGAGCTTTAACTTCGAAAGTTATATAGCATAAATTTTCAAGAAGAGCATTTTTCTGGCCTTTTCCTTGGCAAAGAAACGTTTTACATTGAAGATAGCAAAAACAATAAAGAGCCATATATTCAGTGAAAAAACGCTGTTGTTGAAGATCACAGATAGAAATGACATGACAAAGGTAAGTCCCATTATGCTCATTCCACAGAACTAAATCAGCTGTAAATCCGGCCATAACGACAGCACCGTAGAATTACTCAGTCGAAAGCAATGGAGCCACACTGAAGCCAAATAAAAAACATATTATAAATCTTATCTACGAGAAAAATTATTTCTACTGATGTTCCCTTTAAAATTGTTGCTTTGTTCCAAGGCGACCCAAGACACATTATCGACACGAGTTCAAGTTTTCGTTGCTTTAGTTTGGCATCATTCCCGATGCATCTTTCTTTAACCCAAAACTATTTCACTAATTTACTTGTAAATTGCAATTGGAGAATACGTAAATGCTATATATTGAACAACAATTTCTTTAGGCTATCCCATGACAGACGGATATATAATTTGCTCGTGACAGTAAAAAAGCTATTAAAAACCTGAATTTTCGTGAATTTACCGCAATCTAGTAACTCTGGCGGGAAATGATTAATCCAGATTGTGGCCATAAATCTTTACGAGCATTCAAAAATCTATTCGTTTCCGCTGCGTTTGTACTGTTGCGGAGGTCAGCGACTTTCTGCGCCCTAGTGTAGAAAATATAGCTTTGCGCTTAGATTTAATGTCCTTCCAAAGGTCTTCGAATAGTACGAAGAAAACTCTTATTGACACCGGTTAGCTGTTGGAACACAGTCGCTGGCGGAATAGCAAGCGACCATGACATTAACTGACATTAGATCTGAGATTTTTCTGGCATTTTCTTTTGCAAAGAAACGTTGTACATTTAAGATAGCAACAATAATAACGAGCCGCATATAATCAGTGAAAAAACGCTGTTGTTCTGGAACACAGACAGAAATGACATAACAAAGAGCCATTATCCCCAGTCAGATTACAGAAAACGTGATTTTTCGTGAATTTGCAATCTAGTAACTATGGCGGGAATGATTATTCCAGATTGTGGCCATAAACAATGATTTTAACGAGCATTCTAAAATCTATTCGTTATCCTAGGCGTGCTTTCTTGTTATTGTACTCTTGCGGAGATGTTAACCCTTAAAAGGGTTTACTTAACATTTGCCATTGTGAAACAATGCACACCAAATGCTATGTGGTTTTCTTCAATGAAACCAACTCAGCAGGGTTTCAGGCTATCAGGGAAGTAGCTATTGAAGTTATATATAAAAATGCCCAACACATCTTCGAACATTTTGATCTTGTAACAGCATTTTACATTCCGGTCTTGTCCTTACTCGATCTTGTCTGTACATGCTGGCTTCATCGATGGTCATAATAATCAAACCTTTTGAGATACCGGCTACCAATGACAACCTTTTTTGTGACAGAGCTTGCACGTATTCTTACTGCCAACAGACCATACATGTTGTTGCGGAGCCGCACCCCTCGCTTTCTTCCCAAACACCATTGTAGGCCTCACACAACGTTTAACGAAAGAATCGAATTAGACTATGAAATCAATTTTAGCGTGAATTTACCTGCGGAGTGAATTTAGTTAGAATTTCTCAAAGTTTACAACGCTTCAAAATGGCGCATTCAAAGTTTGTAGTTGTTGTTGTTGTTTTGGTTTTTTTTGCCACTGGATTGGAATGATTATTCTTATTCAAACTCTGCAGTGTGTCTCACGATCACAAGGATTGCTGAATAATAAATTCTCCATTATCCTTGCCCAAACCTGCCGCGATATTTATCTGAACCATCAACCAGGCCTCACAAAGCTAATTTCCGTAATAAAGCACATTACACGCTCTTGAGTTAGCATGAACTGAAGCAGTCTATATTATATATGTCTGAGGTCGAAAGCGAAGCATTCCTTGGCTAGACAATTACGACAATTAAACTTTATGACCAGGTTAACATGAACAGAAATAGCTTCAGTTGCCATTCCTTATTAGTGCTGAACAACCCGTCGGTTTAATTCAAAATTAGTGTTCCAAACGTACTAAAATCTACAAGGAACGATATAACACATCGACAAGAAATTGCAAGTCCTTTTAAGTTCACGGGTATTTATTATTCCGGAATCATTAATTGCCCCTGAATATGCCAAAAATCTTGCTTATCGACCTTATCAACATTGCTCGTTTAAACAATTTTATACTTTCGCTGAATTGTTCTCTCATATTTGGTTACGACACAGATTAGGATTAGTTCTTTTCTAATTCTTGCTCTTCCTGCACAAAATGATCAGCAACACATGGCTGAGTTCCTTGATTGTGTGCTACTGAAATTAGAGGTCATTAGCTTTTGATCCCACTGATATATACAATTTAGTCCATCTACAACCTTGAGCAAAACCTATGGGTAAAATGAAGTTGTGTTCATCGTCATCATTTTAAGCTGCACTAATTAAGCTAAGTGAAACGTGGAGAAGCTATTCTCCAATTTAATCATCCTTACGATTCGCGTGCAGAATTCTCTCATGTTATTCAGTGGGCCAACTAGCTTGTTTCGGTTTTTTGGTATAGATTCATCGCAATTATCCATTCGGGCACTTGATTCTGATTTAAGATTTTTCTTTCTCTCTGTCTTCCTCAATCTCTATATGTAAAGTATTTATCTCTAAACACAATCACGAAGAGAGCGCCATGGCCTGCATGAGAGTCTGTCACAATTGTTGATCAAGCAAAGACTATGTATGGATACAAGAAGGTATTGCCTTGATTGACGGGTCTTCATGTTGGGTTTAAAACAATTCGAGTGAAACTTTTGATTCACAACACTACTTAGCAAGATCTTGACTGCTCATGATAATCAAACTAACGCGGGAAAAGTAAGAGAAATTTACACGGTGAAACGCGTATTTGAATCGAAGGGCTGTTTTTGGGTAACACCATTTAGTGCTCATACGCTGGAGCATTCATCCATGATTGTTGAATTAACTTGGAGTAGCCACTGGTATGAAAACCGCCGAAGACGTGACGGAATCGCTGACCTGTTGTCATTAAATTTCCTGATCATGATGGAAATGGGAAACAATACACTCAAGGCGCAGGGAACTGAAAGCCAATCCCGGAGTTCGTGTTGACATTGACAGGGGAAACTCAACATTACAACTCCAAGAAGTCGAGTTCATAATAAGCTGTGGATTTATCACAACGAACAAGTGTGTTCAATTGATCTAATGGAATCAAACTTTTACAGCTAATTCTGACAGAGGTACACGAACTTTAACTTCGAAAGTTATATGGCACGGACTTTCAGTAACTAACTGTTAAACTGTTAGAACGGAAGCTATCGTATGTAAAACTTGTTTACCAAAATCAGCTAAAATCTATTTTCCAGTTTATGGAGGTTAGCTGCAAGGTTAGAATCTGCAACTGATCCTTGTCAAATATCGCACACAATACGATTAAATGCAAATGCTTCTATTATTGAAAACAAACAAACAAACAAACAAACAAAAAAACCTAAAGAAAGCCCCCCCCCCCCCCCCCTTGAAAGAGCCTTCCAGGCCTAGGTTTTCTAGCTTACCTAGAACATGATCAGTTTCGTCCATTCAGAACTTCGATTCTTTACCAAATCGAACCGATTAGAACATGATGCGATTCCGCAGTGAGTTAACTGCCAACAGATCGTCTTACAGTATTAAACCTTCCAAAAATTTGTTTTAGATCGTTTTCGATATGACAGTAAGTGTCAAATGCTCTGAAATCTTGATAACAGTAGTTAGAACGCAAAAATTATATTTGAGAACTATTTCAGTTCACAAGGTTTCTCCTTCATATCATTGATTATGTATACATCCGGTGTTTCCGCATAGCAATAAACGGTAAAAATTAACACATGTGCTCTACGTATTTTGTACACTTAACAAATCGTTACTCTGATGCTGCAAGTTCTCGAGGTTTTAGCGTCTTCAGTTCAACAGACGTACTATAAAATAAGAGACTAATTTAATTAGCAAGAAAATTCTACAATAAAAGATAACTCCAGAAAAAGAGTAAACTAAATGCGTCCTTCCGTAGTTGACCATCAACATGATTATACGTATGATCAGACGCAGCCAAAGGCATCGTGATAGCTATTGTCAGACAGTCAACATTACGACATTTCATAGTCTTTTCCCAGCTGTCATTTTGATCCAGTTACTTATACATAACGAATGTCTTAAATTTTACAAACTTCTTGTATCGAGAAAGCCGAAATATTCAGCTTGTCAAGACGGCATGGGACAATGAAAAGAAAAGCCTGAAAATCCGACGAATCGAACCTAGCATTCGGTCCTGTTTACTTTAACTGTTTCTTGAAGATGAGGTAACCAAAATTTTAGAAAGGCAGCGTAAATGAGTCGACCGTAATGAATAAAGTCGTTTGATGACCACCTCTGTGCCCTGCAAATTGACGAATATGTTCACTGTCCTTGGGTAATCCTTCCCAATTAAGTGAGTTTTCTTTTATAAATTTAAAGGCACCTTAACACATTTGGGAAAATTAAACAAGTATTCCAAATTGTGAAATCGAAAGTGAAAGCGGACTATATGATTAAAAACCATTTGATCTTGCTGTTCAGGGCCAGCCAGTACGATCGAGCCAGAAATGTCTTCATTTACCATTCATTATCTACAAGGTACGTGTCGAATTATCAAAGTTATTCAATCTACAAGGATCAGCAGTGCAAATTGCAAGATCATCATCACGAGAAAATTATAGTTTTTTTGGAAATCTCACAATCTGTAGCCATTTTTCCACTGATTGCACGTTTTGGATCACGGAGGTCGATGAGGAATTAAGACGCTTACCTCAGTTCGTGGGCATGCATTTATTTCCACGGAATCATCGTAGTCATCAGTACTGCTTTACCAGCATATTGTTTTTCGTTCATCCTCTGAATTGTCTAAGCATCTGAAAAAATTCGACCCTTCTTTCTTCTTTCCGTCCGTCGCTTCAGAGGTGACTGTATGTGGTTTACGCAGCAGTTCTGATTTTGTCAATACCTAAGTTCGGGCTGTTAAATTTTAATAGTGCACCGCCACCTAAAATAGAATAAAATATACTCTACTTAACCAACAACATCAAGGACTGAAAAAAGTGACAAGTAAAAAAAGGTTAATGTAACCTCAGAAAATAGTTTCGACTTGGGTAAACACGCCAGCCAGAAAAATGCAGATCAATTATAACTAAACAACCTTTCTCTACGAAAGGTGAGTTCAATTAACCCAGTTAGCATCGAGATTCAGTTAGATTATTTGACTGTGCAAATTCTTCCTTTCTCAAAAAAAAAAAAAATTATTCACATACAATGGAGCAAGCTCACAGGCTGCGTATACCAGATGATAAATCAGGTTGTTTGAACTATTTGAGATATTGTGTTTCAGCCACGCCAGTCATCTTAAATAAAAATGAAAATCGTCTATCTTTCCTGGTTCTTTAAACACATTGCGCTACAATTCTTAATCATACAAAAAGTCGAGATCAAAGATTTGTTGAAGACTGGTTTGTTTTATACAACCCGGTGCTGTCTTAAAATCATAAAATTAATTGTTGTCTGTATATAGAGTGAGGTTAATAACTAGAATTAAACGGCACCCTCCTCAAAATTACAAGATGGTTATAAACCATTAATGGAAGTCTTGTAATTTCCATTAGGCTGCGAGAGCGTATATTGCTCTTTGTTTTAGAAACATCTGCTTACCTTCGCTTAGGTTAGGTTTCGACGCCGTACATCTCAAGTGTTGTATTTACAACATCCTCCATTTTAGTCTTCCTCCCTGTAATAAGTAAAAAAGAGCTTATTGAGTCGAGAAATCTGTCACGGTCTGTTGTAAAATTGAACTTTGTCCGTCCGATTGCACACATGGGGATGGGAAAAGTGATGTATATATTTTCTTGACCTTTCTAATGTTAGGTCATACCTACACAACAAAGGATATGGACACCAAAAGGCTCACTGACTAACCTAAAATCCATCCAAGTTTCCATCATAAATGGAGACGACATCTCAGCTTCAGGGTTATATAATGAATCTGTTTCATTGTTAATAACTGCTAAGGCAATACCGAAAGAAAATAGAACTGGGAAACAGTGCACTCAAGGCGCACGAAACTGAAAGTCATTGCAGTTCGTGTCAACATTGACAGAAACTCAACATTACAACTCCAAGAAGTCGAGTCCATAATTATCTGTGGATTTATTACAGCGAGCAAGTGTGTTCAATTGATCTAATGGAAGCAGACTTTTACGTGTTTCTTACTTTTTTGCGTTCCTTTCTGGCTGTGAGTGCATCAGTTGTAATACGGACAGTAAAGGCTGGTTTCTAGCTGCTATGAGAACTTTGGGACACTCTGAGTCGGTCTATGCTCGCGACATACACTTTATGCCCTTGAACACGTGAGTTCGTTGTCAGGCTCATTAGTAGTTGACATTTCAACAAATCTGATACGATTATCGTCAATTCACGTGTACTTAATTCGTGCACGCGTTAGGGGTCGTACTGGAGACGTTGAAAACTAACCGATAACCAAACATCCATGCTTTTGCTAGAAAACTAAAACTAGTGTTCCAAATTCTGAAACACGTGAAACACGTGGAACACGTGAGTTCATTGTCAGGCTCCTTAGTAAGTTGACATTCCAATAAATCTAACATATCTGATTATCGTCAAATCTGATTATCGTCAATTCACGTCACGTGTACATGCACGCGTAAGGGGTCCACCTGGAGACGTTGAAAACTAACCTATAACCAAACATCCATTCATGAAGTGACACCTTAGTTTGTCATAAGGAGTATTTCTCCGTAGTGTTACTAGTGGAACTTAGTGTCTTAGCTAACAGTATGCATAGGAGTAATTGAGGATTCAGCCATTGACGCAACCCCTATTCCTCCCTGGTATTGGACACGCTATGTGGACGACCGTTTTTGCATCATTTAGGAGGATGCTGTAATACATATATTTAGCCAAGCCATAAAAGCGGAGTTCCAATTTTTTCATAGCATTTATAGAAATCTGCCTAGCGTATGAACGTAATAACCTTACCAGTTCCTCATCCTTTCTGCAGTTATATATACAGCTATTTCAATTAACGTTGTCGGATTAAGATCAAGCTAAAAGACAAGACCGCAATGTTTTGTGGGATTATTTTTTATGAATAATTTCATCAAAATCATCCCTGCAGGTGCAGGTCATTGTACTGCTAATTAAAACCTATTGTTTTCTCCAGGCATGACTGATTTGGATGAATTTATTCATAAAAATCCCACGTAAACTTTTGGTCTTGTCTTTTAGCTTCATGCTTTGAACCGACAACGTTAATTGAAATAGCTGTATATTTTAAGTGCATATGCAGGAAACTGCCCATCAACAATAACAATAACAATGTAATAGAGAGGGCAACATGTTTTTGAATGCTGATTTGTTGTAACAGAGGGCAACTTTTCTTAATTTTCCTTTCCCCGAGTGCAAAATTACTTACTCCTGATTGGTCGATTAGCGAAAATACTCGCTCCGGATTGACTAGTTCTACATTTCGTTGGTTTCTTCATTTTGTGTCCAAAAACAACGAATTCTTTCAAGTTCTTTGGAGTTCGACTGTTTAAGCCGAGTTGTTTGTACCACAAATACATGGAAATCAAGTGCTGCAGCTAGAAAGAAAATCCCTAAACGTTAAGTTTTCGTGTCTCTTACAAGAAACAGCAATAGATTATTTGTGTCAAAGCTAAAAACTTGAATCGGATTGACATTTGTTTAGCTGGGAGACTGAATCATTCATACAGACCAAGTGCTTTCACTTCGCTACTTCTTCTTACAACGAATGATAACCGAGAATAACAGTGACCTTTTGGTGGGAGAAAAGAGCGGGTCAAATTCAGTGGAAGAAATTTATCCGTAAGTTCCTTCTTTAGATCCACCGTTTGTTATTTTTAATCGATCTATTTTCGCGGATTTTCAAGCGGTAGGAAGCTTCACAGCGCAGGCGAAGAATTTAATTAATGCCTGACATTAAGTTTTATCGTTGTTAATTTACTCCTGATTTGAACTTTTATTCTCTCTTCATTACATATGTGTAATTTTACAAATCCGTCAATATTGCTCCTACTGAAACCTAAATAAACGTCAGTCAAGAAAAGGAGAGCACGGGAATATCACTCTTGGTTTCTTGGCACAGAATTGGTAGAAGTTGCGTTCAATTTAACAGAGAAAGAAATATTAACCGTCGTTTGCTTATGTTCTTAAATTAGGTCATTTCACGTTGCTGTTTTGCGGAGGAGGCAAACAAATGTACCAAAACTCAACGGTTAAAAACCAATTTGCCTTTACGGTCGAATGGACGATCTCCAAGTGCAGACAGTCATTGCGATCTACATTTTGAATCTATCGTTGCAAGCAAGTTTATTTCGCCTCGACGGAAAAAAGAACAATTTGACTCAAAGGTCGAATTATTTACCTAAGCGGACACAGATTTTGACACAACTGTCAAATTCATTGCCTCAAAGGGCGAAAAATACTGTAAATGATCTGTCTTAACGGGCAAAGAATAATGCGTGTAAACACTACAACTCTGATACTCTTTTTCTTTTTCTTCCCACGTGCAATTTTACGTGACATCATTGCAGGCGTGGATGTCCTAAATAATATTAATAATAATAATAATAATAATAATAATAATAATGATAATAATAATAATAATAATAATAAAAGACAGCCAAGTGCGCATGCTTCCGATCTCACATCTGACAAATTTTTAGGTTTTTTCCGCTATTGTGAAGAATAGTGTGCTGGCTTGCTAACACTCGCCAGCGATTAGAAAGAGTGACAGCGTCACGTATGGCGAGAGAGGGATGCTGTTCCAGATCAACGGGCCCTAATAATAATAATAATAATAATAATGATGATGATGATGATGATGATAATAATAATAATAATAATAATAATAATAATAACAATAACAATAACAATAATAATAATAATAATAATAATAATAATAATAATAATAAAAGACAGCCAAGTGCGCATGCTTCCGATCTCACATCTGACAAATTTTTGGGTTTTTTCCGCTATTGTGTGCTGGCTTGAGTATTAAAGACAATGGACATGCAAGTTATGTTTCTGTCTGATGAGATACTGAGGATTATCACGGTTGAGGTTGAAGAGAGACTCGGAGACTCTGAACGTTAAATGAAGGGAAATCTTCACATTCAAGCGATAAAAACTACCTGATCTTGTGTGTGTCTGTGTGTTTTGGGGTCCTTTTACCATTTTTGGCCTTCTTTGTCGTCAATTTTAACCCCTTCTGTGAGCGAACCTTAAAAATAATCAGTCGCTGCTGTTGTTAGCCATGACGACAGCACACAATTCGGTGACCATTTTGACCATGTTTTTGACGCATGCGCTTTTGGTGAAAGGTCAAATAAAAAATCTGGTTGATGAGATTTCATCATTCCCTTTCCAGAACGGCGATCCTTTTGGCCAGCGGAACAAATAGACGTTCGTAGCGCTGGCCAATCTCGTACCTAGGTTCCTCAGGCTCTCTGGCTAGCGGTTCGTCGCCGGGAGAGACTCTGGGGTACTGGAATTCTATTACCGCAGGATTTCTGCGGTAAAACAATGGAAGTCATTACGGAGCTAAAAGAGAGCAGGCAATCAAAAAAAAAGTAAATAAATAATTTTTTCGATTTCTCCGGAGTCTCTGCTGGCGCTCACCCGCTGACCAAAAAGCCTGAGGACTCAGGGTACGATATTAGGCGCTGGCCAATCTCGTACCCAGGTTTCAGGCTCTTTGGTTAGCGGTTCGTCGCCAGGAGAGACCCTGGGGTAATGGAATTTTATTACCGGATTTCTGCGGCAAAACAATGCAAGCTGTTGGACAGCCAATCAAAAACTTTATTTTTTTTTATGATTTTTTTTTAATTCTCTCGAGTCTCTCCTGGCGACCAACCGCAAGCCAAAGAGCCTGAAGACTCTCGGTACGAGAATGGGCGCTGGCCGAAAGTATCGCGGTACTGGGGACGAAAATGATGACATGTTATTGATTGATTGTTTGTTAATATCTTTTACAGACTTCTCTATTTTTCAACGCTTTAACGTTGATGCAAAAAGGCACACGAGGTTGAAATGTTCTCTTCTAAAGAGTTATTTGATTGTAACTGGAGGATGGACGAAAACACTACTGAAAATAACCAGCACTACCCATTAATGTTTACAAGTGGGATGCCTGTGAAACAGGAAAAAGGAGAGTCATTCTCCCAAGCGACCTGTCATCATGCCGCTCCATTGCCACAGGATCCCAACCGCTATACAGACCCTTTGGGTTGTATAAAAATAACCAATGTCTTTGTTCAACTGCCACCGATGACAGACGTTGGTACTAGGACCAAGGAGCGCATTTTCAGGTTAATGTACCCTGTAGAAATAAAGGTGAGAATCTTATCCAAGTGCTTATGTATAGCTCAATGAAATCACCAGGAACAAGGTCCTGAGATGACAGTGGAGTCCGCAGATGCGTGGTTATTTCTCCAACTTTTGTAGCTACCATTTCATTGTAGATATTTTAGCTTAAACGTTTTCTCTGCAGTGAACAACGTATCATTACCGTTACGTTAGGGTATTACTGCTCCTGGGCACTATCTTCCCTCCGTGCTATGCAACCCACATCTATGTAAAGGAAGAATCATTGAGCTTCAGTATTTTATAGAACATGAAAATTATTCCCGTATTTGATTGATTGATTGATTGATTGATTGGTCTATTGATTGATTGGTTGACTGGTTGATTGATTTATTGATTGATTGAATGATTGATTGTTTGGCTGGTTGATTGGTTGGTTGATTGATTGATTGATTGATTGATTGATTGATTGATTGATTGATTGATTGATTGATTGGCTTTTTTAGTTACACTCCTAAGGCGTTCTCCTTCCATAGAAAAGAAAACAGGAAGTTATGTAATTCGGTAAGACATGTTATAACAGCCTTCTGACAGCTGTTTTAAAAACACAGTTAAATGGAAATTTCAACAGCTTAACAAAAGAAATGCAAAACGATAAGAGAAATATTTCCGACAGAACTAAAACTCTTTTTATGGAAAAACTGCGCTCAACCTTTTACTGGAAGGCAATATAACTTTATCTATTGAAGTTATCGTTATTTTTCACGAAAACCTCTAATTGCACAAATGTCACAAGAATGTGAATTTAAGGTAAGAAAACTTTGAGTGTGGACGATTTAATCCAGGAAAAAAGTTAGCTGGCTTGAACTGTAAGATTATAATTTAATTACAATTCAGTTATAATTGAACTGTATCAAGAGTACCTAAGAAGAGTCTTGACTAATCAATCAATCAATCAATCAATCAATCAATCAATCAATCAATCAATCAATTAATCAATCTGGTATCACCTATTTTATCGTTTCCTGTGTAGGAAATCGTGCCTGAAGATGAAGACGCTCCAGTTAGTCATGTGACTTGTAACCAGATGCAAACAAGAAGCTTCCAGATGCAAGGCATCGAAAACAGTGCAGCACAAGCGGTCTACCGACCCGTATATAATTACAGTGGTGGTTACCGTCCACAGGGATACCAACAGGATCCACAGCAGTTGATTCACGTTCCAATCAGTAACGCTGATGCTATTAACTACTACTGTCCTGCCCGGTGCTGCCGGGTTTGCCACATGTCATCTTCAAACGTTTCTCCTAACTTAGCAGTCTTTGATGAGGAAAACCAGCGTCCCAGTGTAATTATGGCGCCCGTGAAGCGAGAAAATGAAGCCCCTTCGATTGTGACTCATGTCCCTTCACAGGTAAAGGAGCCTGAGAAATTTCATGTTATTCAATTTCAAAATGAAATAAAACTAAGGAACAGGACGGAAGTCTTGTGAGCCAGGACAAAATCGTTTTTTTTGTTTTTTAATTTTGAAATACCAATGTTTAGGCCATTAGAAAGACCAGCAATAGCTTTTCAGTAGCTTCCAGCCAATGGTCACGCTTTACGACTTTATGTACAGATCCGGCCAAAAAAAAAAAAAAAAAACTCCAAACATCGACCGTCTCAAAATTTGACTCTAAAGGAGTGACAGGATTGTAACAGTGCTAACTCGACTATATTGTAAAAAAACATTATTTTAAACAGGTTGGTGGCAACCTTGTCAAGCCTTCAGGAATCTGCACGGAACAGAGAACTAAGCAATTGGTAAGTACTGGAAAACTAGATTTTTCTCTTGTCTCCACACAGGTGAGCCGCTGGAGCTGCGAGAAGCAACCCTGTGATAGACCAGCAGTCCTTCCAGGGTGATTAAGTACCGTAATCCTCCTAACTGTGCAGAACCTTACGTTTACAGCTGGTTACGCAATTGCGTAGTCCTTGCGCAATTTTCCTTCTTTCTTGTTGTTTGTTTGTTTTGTTTCGTTGACTTTCCCGATGCAGTTTATTACCGCATCAATTGCTTTGAAAGACAAAACCAGTAATGCCCAGATTTTCTTATTATCGATTGTCAAACACTTGGTATGAGCTCAGATCTCAGTATACCGGGGAAAACGCGAATTACGTTCTTAGTCAGGATACAAATAACGCCCCATCAGCACTAATGCGTTTACAAAAGTGCCCGTTTTGATCTCGGCAAAAACGTCGAAGCAAACTAGCGTTTTCGTATCGTTTTCACCTATCCACACTAAAACGCTTGAAAACGATGAAAACGACTGGGACCTGGGATTGCGCATGTGTTAGCATCACAAGACCATCCGCCATCTTTCATGGATAGATGCTCCGATTTGGACGGGAACAGATGGCATGTGACGCTTTTTACGTCACTTTTTTCAAAAGTCTCCGTTTTCACCCGTCCACACTAGAAACGAAGCGCTTTCAAAAGTCTCCACTTTTGAATTTGAAAGTCTCCGTATTCATCGGCGTTTTCGGGCGTTTTAGTGTGGACGAAAGGTGAAAACGCATGAAAAGATATGCGTTTTAGGGTTAGGGTTAGCACCGTCCTAGCACTGTATGTACAACAACGGTGTAATCAATAACATGTGAATAATGAATCTAGGACAATGGGCTGTAGGAAGCATGCAGTTCGAGTATAACCGTATAACCATAGTGGCTTGCGGAGCCAGGCAGCCAGTTGACATAAGTATTAAACAGAAATAAATTACAAGAAAGCTGAAGCACAAATGCACACATAAAAAGAAAAAGAGGAGAGGAAAACGCTAATTCTTCGCTATGAGGGAAGTCTAGAATAGACTTATAGCGACCTCATAGCGACTGGCTGACAAAAGCAATCAACAAACGACAAAGACAATGGTCCCTCACTAACTGTGAAACAACAGAGCTGCGTGATATACAGCTCCAATGAAATAAGAAATCCTAAAGAACTGTCTAAATAACCACGAAACTAGCCTGCGCGCAACGCTGGCATGTTTGTAACGCCTCGGTGTTTTAAAGTCTATGCCACCCACATCTCGTGGGACTTCATCTGCCTATTTAAGCAAACTATTCCTGCTCTTTGGTCCTTCTCGCCAAATTACGCCGTTCTGGGATTTCAGAATGCTTTTTTTACCCGCCCACCTCCCCTTCGGCGACGCGTCCTACCTTTCCTTTCTCTGTCTTACGACCCTCTATCTTTGCAAAATCTCGCCTCCCATATCTTAATTCAGCAAAGGTAGTGGGTAATTGTAATGACAGTGAAAATGGTTTACGCTCTTGGCGCCAGTTACATGTGCTTGCTTTGAATTCTGATTGTTTCTTTGAGTAGTTAGTGTCAGAGTAATTGTTTTGGCTTTGGTTTTGCGACACTCAATTGAAAACTGCTCTATTTGATGGTTATCAATTTGTGTTCTTTGCTATAGAAAGAAGATCATCCAGACTCTGACGATTCTAAAGGAGAAAAATATTTCCGAGTGGCCATGGATGGGAAGCTAGCCCGATTCAAGCTCGCTAATAAGGACTGGGATAGAATTTCCGTCGGTACGTTTCGCAGCGGTGGGCGATTGCTGGCTGGGGACTGGACCCGAATCTTCTCCACCAAAGTGAAGAATAGTAACCCATGGTGCGATTTGCGCTTCAAGATCAACCACATGAGAACGGGCAATTCTCGTGAGATGCACTCTGCACCGTTTCACAGAGGGACTGGTGAATGCAAGCGTCCTGAATGTGGACTGAAAATTACATTTGTCATCCAGGAAAAGAGAGGAAAATACGTGGATGTCAAGTACATCGGAAATATTTGCCACAAAGTTCAGGAATGAAGTGAAGTCACTGATGATAAGAAAGGAGCAAGCGAGATTTGTTGCCAAATCTTGAGATCGCAAAACTGAATCGTAATCACAAACTTTTAGTACGTTGATTCTTTTTTTTTTCGATTTGTTATTTAGTGCAAATTTTTTTTTAGGAAAAAAAAAAAAAGGTTTAGTTAAGCCATAACTTAAGGCCATAAAGCAAGGAAATAGTGTCTTGATTTTTAAGGAGAAAAATATACCAATAATTATAGCCGAGAAGTCAGCTCATTAACGACAACGAAGACAGATAAGATATTGTCTGACAACAATATTTGTTTTAGCACAATATAACGATCAGTTTTACTCAATCAACTGATGCACGCTTTACTAGAGCACAGTATTCTAAGTATGATAAGATAATATGGCAATATAGAGAAAGTGAAGAAAATAGTGATAGCACGATTATTCAAGAATACCTTTATTGTTACCAGTTGTTTGGCTATCAAGTAGAAAAAGTTTGTATTTCTTCTTAAAACCATTGTAAGGCAGACACTTAACTGCCATTTGGAATTGTTTCCCAGGTTTGTGATGCCACTATTCTAAACCGTGCCAATATAAATATACGGCACGGAAACGATCAGATTTATTGTAAGTGTTCTTTAATTAAAACAGTTTAAGTCTCATACGAGCTTTGAATTATTTAGTAATTGAATTGAATTGATTGCTTGCTTGACTGATTGATTGATTGATTGATTGATTGATTGATTGGTTGATTTGCGGAGGGTTTGGTTTATTTGACCTAACTAATCAGCTTAATTCGCAAACAGTTTTCGTTAGTTCTTTTAACTACTTAATGGTCGCTTTCCATTTCCTAATTTTCGCAGTCCAGTCCACTTAATTTTTAAATATTTGAGCATGCGTAAACTCACTAGACTACGTCGCAGGCTAGAAATCACGTGAAACTGATCTCATCACATTTTGATATGAGCGAAAAATCTCTTATAGAAAAGGAAAATCGCTTAAAGACATCAGTTGTAAAAGCAAAACTGTAAAGGCTTCTATCAATACAGTGGACATACAGTGGGAGTCGCGTATGTCTCTCAATTTCATTTTCCATGCTCCGTCGAGTTTTAACTTATTAACAAATTACCATATTTATCTTCTGTATTTAGTCCTTCATGCATTCCTGTACTGTAGTTAGCGCTGAATGCGTTGCCAACAGCTTTCAGTGACCCTCCGTTCTCCCTTGCAAATGGATCGGCAGCCGCTATCTTCCTCGCACGAAGCTTACTGTTATGCTTTTCAAACATTCATTGAAAAAGCTACCATGAGAGAAGTGATTAGGAACTATTGTATCAACGCCGCAGCCCATATCATGCAAAAGTGTAGTCCCCAGACTCGAAATGACGAAATCTTTTGTGTGCTTGGTGTCGGTAGTGGGGACGGCAAGCACGACATTGAAATTCTTAAGGTTCTTGCCAGGGGTCTTCGATCATCCCGTGGAGAGCATCAGAAGCCATTGATGCACGCCTGTATTGTAGAGCCAAGTTCGTCTCTAATGGCAGATTTCAAACAATCGGTGTTGCCATTGCCAGACGAGCTGTCAAATCTGGCTGATGTCTCCTTTGAGTGGCGAGACACGACGTTCGAAGATTTCTCTGTTTCTTTACAATCGAAAAGCAGGCAGTATCATTTGATACATTTCGTTTGCTCGCTGTATTATATGGATGCAGCGGAATCACTAAAAAAGTGCTACGAGGCACTCGCTATTGGAGGCGCCATGTTTTGCTTGGTAGTAGGGGACGAGTCCTTCTTTGCAAAACTTACGAAGCAAGGTTATGTTAAGTGCGATTCGGTATGCAACCTCTACACTGGAAAAGACGTCGTCGCTATTGCTGAGCGGAACAACTGGAGATATGAAGAAATGCCCAAGGTGAAATATGAAGTGGATGTCACCGCCTGCTTTGAGAAATCTTCGCAGACCGGAAGCGTATTGCTGGACTTTTTGACGCACCAGATCAACTTCCATGAAATGGCTGACTCATCGTTATACCATGGAATGATGGATTTTATAATGGCGGCTTCGAACGCAGACAACAGGGGAAGAAAGATCATCCAGCCTGAAATAGCGATTGTTATAATCCACAAATGATGCGTGACACTCATATGTAAATAAGGGGAACGTGAATGTGAAAAAAGTGAATAGGACTGGACTAATGGAGTATCATATTATAATCTGAGGATTCTAATGTACGGAGGGAATATTGCTTGGTAATTTTTTTTTTTTTTTTTTTTTTTTTGCCTTACAACTCAGCTGAAGACTTATTTAGCCATCTTTTTATGTACCTGTATTAGTTTGTACGATGGTGTTTCTATAGCTTCATTTGACATATCGAACGGAGTCTGCGTGCGTTTTGTTCTTTTAACAACCAGAGACTGCATTTTAATTTTTTCTTTTTTCAGGAGTTGCTGAGGACAGCGATTTCCAAAAGCAGCGCGTGTGAGGTGAACGTGTACCGCTGTCAATCGCAACGTGGTTTTGGCACGATTTTTGATTAAGCAGGTACTTTCCACTGATGCTCTAATCCAGTGGGTATCAACAAGTTACAAGTATGCACATTCTTACGGCGGACCGATTGCCAGTTTAGGCACGGCAAAAATACTTCTTATTCATGTACGCTATTACAATAAATTTTCGCAAACAAAATTTTCGCCGTGTAAAAAGGAAAATTTTCTTCCCTGGAAATGCACGGAAATTACGTTTTCTGAAAACGAATGATACTACAAGACCAGTCTTCCACAATTAACGGAAATTCATCTTGACAAATGTCGCACCTCTGTGAAAATGCACTGTCGCTCAACCCTCCCAAGAAATTAGGCAAGCTTGAGAGAAAGAGACCAACAATTTTTTTTCCCATAAAAGACAACTTTGATTGTCATTCCAAGAAGCATTCGAGGTTATAAGAAACTATAATGTAGCGAACTGATGTGGTATGCCTGCTTTGAATTAACATGCAGAAGTCAAATGTAAACTTGGGCCATTTTCAGCTCAGCACCGAAGTGGGAAGTGGTCAAAACTACTATACACGAACATGATAGATGGTGGCCTCTGCCTGCATCCCCCTTCCTCAACCCCCAAAGATGGCGTCTTTATTGCATAGCCACCCCACTATCCAGCAGTAAAAAAATTGACAATTAGATTCAAGCCTCATTTTTCTTGTTACGCGGGATGCCCTGAAGGGGCATACCGTGTCTAAAAACGGGTCGATTTCTATTTTACGCGGGATGCCCTGAAGGGGCATACCGTGTCTAAAAACGGGTCGATTTCTTTTTTTTTTTTTTTTTCTTTTTTTTTTTTTCTTCCTCGTAGCTACAAATCGGTACATTAATTTATTCATTAAACTCACCCCTCTCCTACTCGGGGTGTATTGTTCTGATTGTCTTCAACAGAAGCAGGCCAATCAAAATTCATTCTTGTCGCTTACATCGCGAGGGAGGGGACCCACTCACCCCTACCTGTGTGACGTCAACGCATCATTTGATATATTTATTAAAGACGGATTAAGTTGCGCCATATTGTTTTAACATGTTCTGGACTCAAGTGTGCCGTTTTCAAAGGGAAATTTCACCATTTTGAAGCGGTAAATCGAAAGAATAACTTCTAAGAAGCACCCGACACGTAAAACGGTGGAAATTGGTGAGTTCTTAGTGAAGGAATCGTGCTTTGTTTGACAGTCTTAGGCCACGACGCGAGACAGAAAAGAGGTCATTGAGAAGCTTACGTTATCGTAATGGAATTTGACAAATTTCCGCTGATAGTCTGAGTCGCGTAACACACGGAAAACAACGTAACGCGATCGTCGTGACTCCAACTATTCCATTAGCAAGGATAGTTTTATCAATCGGCGAAGCATACAGTTGGAATAAATGAATCAGCCCCAGCATCACGCGTAATGCCAGTATAGCAGGCATCTTGTTTTTTTTTTCTTCCTCGTAGCTACAAATCGGTACATTAATTTATTCATTAAACTCACCCCTCTCCTACTCGGGGTGTATTGTTCTGATTGTCTTCAACAGAAGCAGGCCAATCAAAATCCATTTTTGTCGCTTACATCGCGAGGGAGGGGACCCACTCACCCCTACCTGTGTGACGTCAACGCATCATTTGATCTATTTATTAAAAAACATTAAATTTGGTGCCATATTGTTAACATGTTCTGGACTCAAGTGTGCCGTTTTCAAACGGAAATTTCACCATTTTGAAGCAGTGAATCGAAAGAACAACTTCTAAGAAGCACTCGACATGTAAAACGGTGGAAATTGGAGAGTTCCTGGCGAAGGAATCGTGCTTTCTTTGACAGTCTTAGACCACGACGCGAGACTGAAAAGAGGTCATTGAGAAGCTTACGTTATCGCAATGGAATTCCCGCAATTTTCCTTGAAACCCTGAGTAGCGTAACACAAGGTAAACAACGTAACGCGATCGTCGTGACTCAAACTATTACATTAGCAAGGATAGTTTTATCAATCGGCGAAGCATACAGTTGGAATAAATGAATCAGCCCCAGCATCTCGCGTAATGCCAGTTTAGCAGGCATCTTGTTACGCGGGATGCCCTGAGGGGGCATACCGTGTCTAAAAACGGGACGATTTCTTTTTCTTCGTCGTAGCTTCAAATCGGTACATTAATTTATTCATTAAACTCACCCCTCTCCTACTCGGGGTGTATTGTTCTGATTGTCTTCAACAGAAGCAGGCCAATCAAAATCCATTCTTGTCGCTTACATCGCGAGGGAGGGGACCCACTCACCCCTACCTGTGTGACGTCAACGCATCATTTGATCTATTTATTAAAAACGGATTAAATTTTGGGCCATATTGTTTATAACATGTTCTGGACTCAAGTGCGCCGTTTTCAAACGGAAATTTCACCATTTTGAAGCGGCAAATCGAAAGAATAACTTCTAAGAAGCACTCGACATTTAAAACGGTAGAAATTGGTGAGTTCATGGCGAAGGAATCGTGCTTTGTTTGACAGTCCTTGACCACGACGCGAGACTAAAAAGAGGTCATTGAGAAGCTTACGTTATCGTAATGGAACTCCACACATTTCCGGTGAAAGTCTGAGTCGCGTAACACAAGGAAAACAACGTAACGCGATCGTCGTGACTCAAACTATTCCATTAGCAAGGATAGTTTTATCAATCGGCGAAGAATACAGTTGGAAAAAATGAATCAGCCCCAGCATCACGCGTAATGCCAGTAAAGCAGGCATCTTGTTTTTTTTTTTCTTCCTCGTAGCTACAAATCGGTACATTAATTTATTCATTAAACTCACCCCTCTCCTACTCGGGGTGTATTGTTCTGATTGTCTTCAACAGAAGCAGGCCAATCAAAATCCATTCTTGTCGCTTATATCGCGAGGGAGGGGACCCACTCACCCCTACCTGTGTGACGTCAATGCATCATTTGATATATTTATTAAAGACGGATTAAGTCGCGCCATATTGTTTTAACATGTTCTGGACTCAAGTGTGCCGTTTTCAAAGGGAAATTTCACCATTTTGAAGCGGTAAATCGAAAGAATAACTTCTAAGAAGCACCCGACACGTAAAATGGTGGAAATTGGTGAGTTCTTAGTGAAGGAATCGTGCTTTGTTTGACAGTCTTAGACCACGACGCGAGACTGAAAAGAGGTCATTGAGAAGCTTACGTTATCGTAATCGAATTTGACAAATTTCCGCTGATAGTCTGAGTCGCGTAACACACGGAAAACAACGTAACGCGATCGTCGCGACTCAAACTATTCCATTACCAAGGATAGTTTTATCAATCGGCGAAGCATACAGTTGGAATAAATGAATCAGCCCCAGCATCTCGCGTAATGCCAGTATAGCAGGCATCTTGTTTATCTAGCAATACGGACTCTTGCTAGCTGAATATTTCTTTGTGTCAACTTAAATTGTTAAAGCCAATAATAGATAGGTGGTGTCTTCGATAAACCCCCCACCCCCACCCCTCCCCCACCCCAGAAACGGTGGGTTCACTTCGAACAAACTTGTTATGAACAGTTGCCTTAGTTTGCTTTCCTTCCACACATGAATTATATATTGAAATATTGACTGGGCATGATCGAAGAAACGCTTTTCCTTACACACACAGCCTTACCATTCACATATTTATACGACAGTTGTGTGTAAGGTTGGTTTACACAATTTCACAATAGACTAAATGCTGGTCAAACAGCCTGTCTCGCACTTTGTTTGACAGTCTAGGGGAAAATGTCTCAGGTTCAAGTATTAAATGAGAAATGCAATATTTCAATTGTTTCACTCCATGGTGCATAGGCACGGTATCCGGTCGTTACGTTCCAAGTCAAAGTCACTTCGTTCCATTCAAAAATAAAATCGTTTGTTCCGTTAAAAAATAAAGACGGTAATAAGCACTGATTACAGCTGACGATAAAAAGCGCATATATTTTCTCAAACTTTTCATGGCGATGTTCATAGTTAAAATGCAAAAGGTAGTATGATCAACCAAAAAAAAAAAAAAAGCACTCGAACTCAAAATCCCGTGAAGTGGAACAATAACAATTACAAAAAGCAGCGAAAAACTGATTCACGACATGTTTTGCCTCCTAGGCAAGTTTGTTTACACAATCCGACCAACTTTGATTAAACAGGTGAGCAAAACAAATATTTTCTCGTTCGCTAAAATGATTCATTTCGATTAAAAATTTTACCTAATTGGACGCGTACGATTGTCCTTCTAGCAAAAGAAGATCATCAGTTTGGGATAGGAAGTCTTTCCTGCAACCGCGTGTTATCACTCTGTTGTAATTGGCTGATATCATTTCGTTCTACAATTGAGAGAAGATCGAGAAGCTCTGCCAATTCAAAGCAAGAAAGTCATGAACGCATCTACTGGGCCAAATACGAGTAATCAATTTTATGACTGTGCTAATTGCGAGCAGCCACATTGTGTTATTCGATTAAGTACGACATCCAAGGTGATATATATTTCCCTGTCGCTTCTATGCGGCATTTTTGCAGTTGGAGGGAACTTAGCCCTTCTTGTGGCTCTATACCGCACGGCAGGGTTACGCGACCGAATGAATTACTACTACATCATTTCGCTTGCTATTGCCGACTTCTTCATAGGCTTAACGATGACTCCCTTATACATTTGCTATGCTCTCGTGTATCTCCCTTCCTGGCTTATCAAACTTGAGGGATTTCTTTGGATTGTGACAGTAACAGCCACCACCTATAGTCTGAGCGCTGTGAGTTTGGACAGGTTTATATCGGTGGTATATCCTCTGCATTACCCTCAAGTTGTGACTGAGAAACGATGTTATCGTGTCATATTTCTTATCTGGCTTGGATCCTTCGTTTTTGGCTTTCCAAGATTAGTTCTGAACGACTTTGAACAGCTAGAAAAGCTCTGGATCGCTTGTTCGGTCGCGACAATAATTATACCATTGTTGATTATGTCTTTTAGTTACGGCAAAATTTTTGCAGCTGTTCAAAAGCACAAAAGGACCATTGCTGATAGCCAACTCTCAAGCGAAACTTTAGGGAACAAAAAGGGTGCCGTGACGATTGGAATAATTGTTGGTTTATTTCTTGTGACTTTTCTTCCAAGCGCTGTTGTTTATTTTATCCTTGTAATGGAGAATGACCCATGCAAAGAGCTGCAGCTAAACTACATTTGTCGCTCTCGTGTCGTTTATCCATTCGTCGTTCAACCCTTGGGTTTATGGGCTCCGATATCTCGAGTTGAGAAAAGCGATAAAACAGGTGATTTTCCCTTAGTGCGGAGGTGACACTTTTTTAAACGTCGTATTTACTTTGCAATATGAAAAATAAACCAACTGAAACATGTCAATCTTCAAGTGTTTGGATGGATCGCTACCGCTGAGTCCAGCGTCTGCACACCAGTTCCAAATCAAACCAGCACCACGGTCAAATGCCAAAATCCAACGCTACTTCCGTTTTCCTACGTCTTTGATTTACGAGCGTGACGTTCATATGGCAACAATGTGAAAAGCACACGGAGAAAACTTTTATTTTTATTTATTTATTTACTGCTGCTGCTACTAATTGAAGCTTCTTAATTATCTTAGAAATGGGTTGTTTTTTTTCCATAATTTTCTCTTTGGATTTCAGCAGTCCTTACTAAGGTCTTCTCTTCCCGCATAGTCATAAAAAAAAAACACCTCTGCATTAGGAACACCGTCCTTACATTACAACAATTTCAATTAGGGGTTAGGGATTTTATACAACTTAGGCTTAATGGATCAACAAAATCATTTTCGGGCCCCTCGTAACTAGAGTCTTCTTTGTATTTGAAATGGCAGTTGTACAAGGACCTTACAACTATCATATCCAGTCACAGGATCCTGAACTTCATGTAGGCAGCTGCAGCGGGCTTGCCGGCACTTTGAATGAAATATAGTCTCCATGATATTTGCTGATTTAAACGGTTCTTAAACGGGTAAAGCAGGAACTTGGATTTCCTCTTCTATACACTGCGAAATTAAAATGAGACTTGACACAATGGGAATAGGATCTGTTCACTGGCACTGGGAAAAAATCATTTTAAATCAGGGAATGGGAAATCGTTTATCACATCCCTCTCCCGAAGACTCGTAAGTGAAAAAACTGTTAAAAAAGAATTCTCCGTTCCACAATCCAGTCCATTCGCTATAAACCAGTCTCTGTAAGGGAAAACCAGTCCATGTAGCCCACAACCGTTTGAAGTTTGTCCGGATTTCAGACAGGGTGAAAGCAAAGCAGTTACCCCATGCAAATTCTACGGATTGTTCCGGTAAAGTTAGACTGTTGACAGTCCCCTATTTTTCCATGGGATTTTCGAGACTCGTATGCTTCAATCGAACTCCCGCCGTCTTGGTTTGTAACGGCGGTCGCAACCTGCTCCCCCTCCCCTACTCAACGTACCCGCACTAGGGCCCCCCTCGGTAGTTTAGGCACTCTCTCCAGGTTGCGCCCGCCGTTACAAACGAAGATGGCGGGAGTTCGATCGAAGCGTACGAGTCTTGAAAATCCCACAGAAAAATAGGGGACTGTGAACAGTCTACGGTAAAGTGTGAAACGAACAATTCTCTAATTCAGCTGATTATTGTTGATGTACTGCAGAGCATCTCTGAAGCCATCCGCATATATTTCCCTACGAAGCCGCTTCCTGGGTGGGTACAAAATGTTCGCTGCTCTCCGCATGTTTTCCCTGTTGACAAACACGTGCATATTCCTCCAGTGCATTTCAGACAAGACTCGGGATTTATCCCGTGGGCAGATTTCGCTATTCCCGCTGAACGGAGACACTCGAATGGTAAATCCCCCAGGAGGATTTGGCAGGTTGTCAGTGAAGCCACCATCATACCAAGACTAAAAGAAAAGAGGCGAAAGAAGAAACTATTTTAAAAAGTATTTGAGTGACTTTGGGTAAACTCCAAGCTCCAGTTTTAAGACAGTTCTCCATCAGTCACACCAGTTTTACTTTATTTATTTTTTATCACCGTTTTAGAAACAGGATTACCTGAAGGGACAACTTTCAGAACACATATTTAACCACAATGATTCGTCGGAATCCCTTGACTACTCAGAAGGCATAAATTTAGCAGTTATGAAAATTTGCATTCTCTCTTTATATGTTTGTGCTCTTTGTAAATTCTTATCGCTTTCAACTGATGAAGGCTTAAGTTTTTGCCGAAACGTTGAGTTTATTCGCTAGTGCCGTATCTCTTCCAGATCTCTATTTTTACTGGTCTCTATATCCTGTGGCCGCTATTGTTCTCAGCGGAGGATTTATTGTTTGTATCCTATTAGCTATTGCTTCGTTCTCCAATCACAGACCACGGGCTCGTTTACAAAAAAAACATTTGATTTTTTTAAACGTTAACATATTTTAACCAAAGAAACTATCAGTTATGAAAACATTTGTTAAAAATGACTCCATTCAGCGGGAACTTGAAATCTGCCCACAGTACAATTTTTTTGTATTACGGGTTTAGAGTAGAGAGATGCACTTTGTATACTTTTCAGTGAAAAGCTTTCATTGGACAGCTTTAGTATACGCTAGCTTTGCTTCAAGTTTTCCACGGCTGTCGTAATACAAGGACCTCCGCTCTCCCTCTACCGCCTCTTTTTCAACCAAATTCTCGGCGTTTGGAAATGGGTTGAAACACTCTCCCTCGTGCTTGATATATTACATCAAAGTCAAACAGGTGCACAGTTTACAATGACTTAGGTAATTACTCCCACACTAATCACGTGCCGACCAGTGCTGTTAATGTTGTTTTTCCTTTTCTTACGCGATCAATATGGTGATCAATAAGAACTGCGAGGGTGTTTCTGCTATCTACTTAAGACTATCAAGAGCCACAATTTGCGAGCAGAAAGCAGATACTCTTTTCTAACTATCGTTACTCGGCTGCAACTATTCCAACACTAGAGTTGTTACGATTGAAATTCAAATGTTTCACTGACGTCTCCTCACTTCTATGGGTATCATACCAATCACAAATTAAGAAAATGAGCAGCTCCCAGTAAATTACGCGCAATTTGGAGGATTTCCACGTGTGATACACGCGCGTAATGCTGCTATTCCTCCAGCCAGTAAAGCAGCCCAGTTAGTTAAGAGCACTGTACTCAGGTATCGCAGAGTCATGGGTTCGAATCCCGTTCAAGCGCGAACGTTTTTATTTTATTTATAAACTTCGCCAGAGGAGGAAAAAAAAAAAAAAAACAGGAAGAAACCTCTGACAGTAGAGAACTCACAGAAGGATAAGTTCCAATAACGAGACTCCTTGCATAAATGAAATTACAGGTTTTCTTTTCTCAGCTGTTTAAGTCATGTACATAACTGCAATGGTCACGCATTTATTGGCTGTTGTAGTTTTACTGTGGTGAGTACTACTTGCCATCGTGTATACAACCACTGCCCCACCCAGCCACAGTCTCAAACGTTGTCGGGGTTTGAGCATAAAGGAACTGGTAATAACAGGTTTTGTTTAAAGAGGACCCACCTTGTCTGGGGTGGGGGGTTATCAAAGACGCCATCTATCTCATGAACATTACCGACGAAACTTTATTGGCTTTAAAATTTGAGTTGACACAAAAATATTCAGCTAGCAAGAGTCAGCATTGCTAGATAAACAAGAAAGGTGAGGTTTGAATATCATTGTCATTTTTTACTACTTGATGGAGGGTGGCTATGCAAGAAAGACACCATCTTTTGAGGAAGGAGGGGGTGTAGGCAGAGAACACCACTTATTTTGTGAGGTGGTGAGTCCTGTACGAGTATAGTAGTTTTAACCACTTCCCTAATATACATATTCTAAAAGAAAGTAAGGATTAGAAAGTTTCATGTGAGTAGTCACACTTATTATTATTATTAAGAATTTTACCAACTGACTCAAAGAGTAAAAAGAAGAAACACATTGTGATAGAACAAAAGGAAACCATATTTTTTCCAGTATCGATGAGTAAGGTACAACTGTATTAACAGACTTGTTTCAACTACAGTACCAATTTATCATACCAAACACATTGTACCAAGCTTGATTGCAAGCCATGCAGTGTTTCCCAAATGAACAGCTAGAGGCAGAAATCGAGCCTACCACCGTACTAGCATAATTATACCAGATAGGAGATAACAATAATTATCAAATGAATTCATTCCAAATGAGATGTTCGACTCGCTGATTAAAGAGCTAATCTCAGCGCCTTTCTATGGGTAAATAAGAATGTCGAGCAGTTAGAGAATAATTGCACAAATTCTCCGCCTGTAGAAACTTAAGAGTGTCATCATAACCTAACTGGACTAGACTTTCTATTCCATCCCTCTTAGGTGGAACAAAAATTTGGAGTTCCCTTTGAAGATTTTCCCTGTTAACGTAGACATTCATGTTGTGGAAAGTGACGTCGGTAAAGCCCTGTGACTCGTCTTGTGGGCAGATATCGTTGTGTTTACCGCTGAATGGAGAAACACGAATGGTTCGGCCAAACGGAAGCCTTGGCAAGTTATCGCTTAGTCCACCATCAACCCATTTCTGTCAACAGAACCAAAAGTGATGCGTTGAATCTCGGACTGTTCCCTTATCAAATATGCACTTCTAGTAATTTTATAATTGTGATACAATGTAGCATTAACTACCAATCCTTTTTCTTATTTTAATTCTAATTGCGGGGAGGAGGGGGGGGGGGGGGGGAAGTACTCTGCTATCATTATTAAGTTATATACAGTCCACTCCCAATAACTCGAACCTCCGCTAACTCCAACCAATTTTTGTTTTCCTTCAGGTCATTTTCTATATAATTTTACCCACGATAACTCGAACCATGTTTGTCTTTGAAGCCTCCAAAGTTCGCAGTACCTAGTCTTTTCCTCTTGCTTTGCTTTGTTTTTTTGTTTTTTTTTTTTTTTGTTTCGCGTCACGTTACGTTTTGATTTATAACTTAGAAATACAGTATTGTTCCATTTTCACTCGACTTCTCTGTAATTAAATTTTATTAAAATTGACAATGTATGAATAGAAATACACAGTAAACACCGTTTTCCCCTTATTTCTGCTCATTTGTTCTCAACTCCCGATAACTTGAACCTTTTTCAATCCCGTTGACGGTTGGAGTTATCGGGAGTCGACTGTAGGTACAGTATACATACGCGACAGCAAAGGGTATGGATTTGATTTTAGAAATTTTTGGTGTGAAAGTCTAAAAACGAGTATGGATTCTAGAGGACTGAAACAGGGATGGGGGGACTCGCCCCATGCCCAACCCCAACCTGAAGGGCCGGGGTTTTCGGTTAAGTGCCTTCCCTTCGCCACTACTTGAAGATCTTTACGATAAACGTTACAGCTGTTCTACTATACGGGTGTGAAACGTGGTGTGGGACTAAGAACGACCCCACCAAGCTGGATGTACTCCTACCAAAGAAATTGAGAAGGATAATGAAGACCTATTGGCTTATGAAAGTATCCAATCTCTTGAATGAAGAGATCCGTATCTAGGCTAACATCAGCAACATCAGTGAGCAAATCTACCGGCGGTGCTGGAGGTTCATTGGCCACATTCTCAGAATGGATGCCAACCAACACCCCGAAAAGGCATTAACCTAAGCTCCAGAGGGAAAGAGGGTTGTGGCAGACTGAGAGAGACCTGGCGCAGAACCACAGAGAAAGAAAGGACAGCCTTGGGTTTTTGCATCATGGAGTGAAACGGCAGTGGTTGAACGTGACCAAGTAGAATGGCGAAGAATAATTTCTGGCCCATAATTCCCCCATTGCCAGGGTCAAGGAAATAACTCAAGTAAGTCATTTTAGACTGGCCAATTTACTCTGTAGTATCAGCAAAGATACTACACTGTAAAACTGGGCATTACGCCCAAATCCCATTGTTAGCTCATAGGAGAAGTTCCTTCTATGCAGTATTCATGTACTGGTAACTGCCTGAGTAGCTAATGTAACATTTCACAGTAGCTCTCCGCTTCAATTCTTTCTCGCAAGTTTTTGGTCTCCTTAGAATAGCATAACACCTGAACTGTTACTGTATCTCAGTTTGGGAATCAAACTGATTCAGTGACTGGTTATTTGATTGACTGATTAATTCAAGATTGATTTCGTCCTTGATTGATTGTTGACTACCTGTAATTTGATGGCGTCAATTTGAGCTACAATCAATTGGCTGATTGGTTAATTGTTTTATAATTGAATGATTGATTGATTGATTGATTGATTGATTGATTGATTGATTGATTGATTGATTGATTGGTTGGTTGGTTGGTTGGTCGGTCGGTCGGTCGGTCGATCGATCGATCGATCGATCGATCGATTGATTGATTGTTAAATGTGCACTTGGGAAAAAGCAACTAGGAGTTACTAATTGCAGTATACAGTGTAACTATTACTATTAATGAGCCTGCTGACAGAGGTTTTTCTTGGCTACAATTTCCTGGTCAAGGATAATGACCAAAAGGTCTGGGATGACTTTGATAACAGTAAGCCTAATGTAGACAGTATTGACAGCTGGCCCACAATAAATTATTGTATTACAGGAAAATAATTGACATTACCAGACTAACAAAAATTATTGAAAGAACATGTACAGTAATAATTATTAAAACAATGATGAACCGTACCTGTCCTTTAAATTGTGGAAATTTCAGTCCAGCATAAAAGGGAATGTAGCAGCTTGCTAGCAAAACCTTGGAAACAGAAAAAATCTTGTCAATAATACTGTACTTTCTATAATATTGAATAAAGAGCTTTGCTAAAATTGGGCCAGGCTGGCCTGGCAACACACTGGTTCCTAGGCGAACTGACTTCTCAGTCTGCCACCCAGTGGCCCCTGAACCTAACACCACAGGCCACAGCCCACTTCTAACCCTAAGATTAATCTTAACTCTAGCCTTAGTGCTGAGAAGCGACCAACAGGCTGCAGGCCACCGGGTCAAGGATTGTGGTCTGGCCTGAGGATTGATGGGCCATAGGCCAAGAAGTGGGAAATGGGCTGTGAGCTGTGGACTCGCTTTTAATGAAACCTGAAAATGAAGGCTACAGCTGTAGCTAACATGTAGCTTCACATAGCCTTGGTAATACCCCAACTTTTTGCCTTTCTGATATCTAACTGCTGCAAACATTTTACAAAAATCTGAGTGTGGGAACATTTCGGAGTGATAATTTGTCCTATGAAGTACTAACAAAATCAATTAAATTCTCATTCTGTCAAAAGCTGACTAGTACAACATCTTGCATTTAAATTAATAATTGTTATGTACAACTAATACAAATAACAATTAACACTAATTGGCACAAAATCTAGGAGTAAAATCATTAATTGAAAACAAATCTTACCTGAATCAAATCCTCTTTTGACTCAAATTCAGATATAATAACATTCTTCCTGTCTTTTAAACTTGTTACAGAAATGTAAAGCCTCCCTGAGGCAACCTTGTGTGAATTTGATGGCAAATGAAGTTCAAGACCTTTTCTTAAGCTTCCTACCAAGTCAAAGTGAGGATTGAAAGGCCCAAGCGGGTGTTTACGAGCTTCATTAGTGAGCTCAATTACATAATCAGAACACTTGTTTAAAGGAGCTGATGTTGCTAGCACGGCGGCAACTAGTGATCCTGCAGAAGCCCCTGCAAAAGCTGTTACATTTTTGAGAAACTGTGGTGCATGCGATGTTAAGCAGGCTGCGACACCAAGATGGTAGACTCCGAGAAAGCCACAGCCTGCAAATGACAAGTTCATGGGATCTGAAAGGAATGAAAGAGGCTAAATTGAATACAATGCATTACAAATAGAAAATGATAACATATCATAATGCCATTCTGTTAAAACACAAATAGCCTAAACTCAGAGAGTATAGATGACCTTTGTAATGACATTGTAATTCATGATCTAGCATTATACATCAGTCAATTCCAACATTTCTCAAACAAGACCTTATAATTTACATAACTATCACACAATGGTTTTGTGACTTTCAAATTTCATGTACAACGTCATTATAGAGGTCATTATTATACATGTAAGCTTTAATACATGAAAACACTCCCAAAGATAAGAAGAAATGAGAATGATGTATTAAAGTGCCTATCACCCTTACACAGTTTTAATGAATTTCGAAAATTTATGCATGTCTAAGACGCTTTGCGAAGAAATAAATCGTATTCCATGTTTCGTTTTGTTTTTATCAGACGACAAAATCGCCCAAAATAGGTCGTTTTCCGCCATATTGAATACAAAAAGGAGCAGTTGAGAGACTGGGTTCTAACAAGCTTGTGACGTCGACCCGGTATCTCAGTCACAGTGCATTTGCTCATTTGTCACTACATTCTCTGTACTGAACTTGGAATGTGTTAGGATGGTATGTGGTAGGTGAATATGCTGCCTTCACAGTTATGTAGAAGGGTATAGTTCTGCTCGCTACACTGTTCGATAATGATGAAGCAAGGAAATGCAGAAAGAAATAGATCGATTTCATGAAACAAAAGCGGGTAAACCTGGAAAATCGTCAATATGCTCCAAGCACTTCGTGAACGACGACTTCATGCGTCGATTCTGATTTCTTGATGAAGTGAGTAACAAGCCAACCCTCCCAAGACTGAAACGAGATGATAGCGGTATTAATGTGACGCCAACTGCCCATGCTAAAGCGGTGACCAGATTTAAACCATTTCCAAACATCGCCGCGAACGTGCGGTAAGAAAAGTTTCCGTTTTTTTATTTAAGCTTATAGGTGCAGCTAATAAAAAACCTACTGAAATAGTAAACTTATTTTCATTTACAATTGGTCTAGACTCACAAAAATGCGAAGAGGCGAATGGAGTCTCTTACTTCTGAGACTGCTGTCTGTTGGCGCGCGGATGAGGGGCCACAGTGACATGATAAAGCTAGTTCTTTTTCTTTCTCAATTCCACGCGTATAAGTTTGGGATTAGCCTTTCCAAGAAGAACAGATCATTCTTTTTAAAAAAGCTTCAGTCTTGAATTTGTCTGTGAAGAACGAGCCAGTAATTAAGAGTCAATCGAAAATCTCGGTCGATTGACATACACTGTACTGCTCAAAATACTGCTCGAAAGGTCGGCTTTTCTTACCTGGAAATCGAGATATTTTGAAAAAGTACACACGCAATGGCTTTCCAAACGTTGTGCGGTTTTACTTCTCTTAATACAAGAACAATTTCAGCTAAAAACAATTTAAAGATGGTAAAAAAATCAACTGAATAAGCTTATATTTACACCACGAAAAATGTCTCCTCAGCGGTCCGCATGTTGTCGCGAAGTAAAATTTGATGTGGGTATTTTTGTTGACAAAAGGCAAGCCTCTTGTTCATAGGAAAAGTCTTGCTTATTTACACTTCCCTCGAGCCCCAGTAAAATATTCTTTAAAACCGAAAGATTTCAAATATTTAGAAAATAGCAAGCTCCCCCAACACAAACCTCAGAGCGGAGCGAAGCGAGGCGATGCAAAGGGTCATGCAAAAACGAAGCCGTAACTAAACAAACATTTCACGCATTGCATAGCTCTCGAAGCAATCTACAGTGCTAGAGAAAGGATCAAAAAACAAATAGCAACGACCAGAGACACAACATCTTGTCACAAAAACAAATGGCCGGGCCCCGAAATACAAAAACTGTAAGATAAAGTGATGTAATTACACAGTTGCATCCTCACAAAGATGACAACAATAGCGGTCGCTTTCGGAGGTTAAAGATTATCACCCGGTTCAATCCTAACTAGAAGCTGTACTGTCACCGGACCGCGAACTGAAACGAGCCAAACTAGATCTAAATATTAGTAAAATGAAATGGCATAAGAACGACAGCGGCTAAACAGAAACAACAAGAGGTGAAATAAACAGGCGCTAAACGCAGAACTCTAACCCCAGAATGTCCTTTGAGATCAAAATACAAAACATGCTACAGTTAAGCACATGGTTTTGTTCTATCAATGATTATCATACAAATCCTTCAAATCGTCATGCCAACCAGCTGTAAACATATAAGAAGCTAAATTGATCAAAAGACTGAGATAGAAGCGATAAACATGCGAGTAGGAGTTGTGTAGGCCTTTCATTCCTATTTTACGTGCTTGATAGTCGCGTCAATCACGTAGCCGGGGTTGTAGTTAAATTCTGAATCATCTGCGTTACAGCTTTGCTCGGATTCGGTGTCAGTGTTCGGATTTTAGGCTAAAAAATCGGCCAGAAACCCCAAATAGCTCGCGTAGAATTCACTCCGACTCACTACTGTTTTGCTGTGTGCTTGTTATCGAGATACCGGGTTGACGTCACAACTCACTAGTGCCAGTCCTCTAATGGCGCGGTTTTAACTTCGGAAATTGTGATTTCGATCGCGTTTTAAAAATCGAGAATAACTTCAAATCTCATTATTTTGCTTGTTTTGGCTTACTTTCTACGTCTACTTTTGAGAATGAAAGGAATTGGGTAGGGGTGATTATAGGCACTTTAACCAGTAAATGACACAGGCAAACTCGGAAAAAAAATCTGAGTGCTCCTATCAAGAGTCGAACCTACATGTAAGACCTTCCGATTACTAGTTCGGATGCTCTACCACTGCAGGAGCTACAGGAGACTCGTGGGAGCTAAGGCCATTAAACTACATGTAGGTTAATGGCACAAACATCATCCATGTTGCTAGTAGGATTGGAATGACAATGTGCGGCATCTACCTACCTACCTACCTACCTACCTACCTACCTACCTACATACATACATACATATAATTTTTGTTAAAGCAGGTCGGTTTGTGGCAACCGAGGCTGGTGTGGACCTGCCAGGAACTAAAAAGACTGCTTAAATATATGTACAATTCTAAAGAAAAAGTAAAGAAATTTCAAGAACTTAGAAATATAAAAAATTCGTTTGCTTGGATGTTATCATACAGGCCTCCTTTTCGCTTTTCCTCCTATGCGCAATGGAAATAATGTGATGGAATATGTTAAACCTTTAAATAAATGAGAATGATGTATTAATCAGTAAATGACACAGGCATACTCGGAAAAAAATCCGAGTGCTCCTATACTAGTCGAACCTAAGACCTTCCGATTACTAGTTCCGATTACTACTTCGGATGCTGAGGTCTTTCTTGCCTGTTTTCGAGAGAAGTGGCTGACCCGAACATGATTTGGCTTATAGTTGTGTTGTACAAGTCTATGTTTATGAAATCATTTCAAAACATGTTTACGTGCGACAAAAGTCAGTAAAAACGTCTGTACGAGAATGAGCTAATGGTCAGGAAAAGACAGTCGAAATCAGACTGAAATTCTTCTGGGAATTTCATATGCACAACTCAGATTAGTGTATTTACGACCTATCTAGTAGTGTTAGTAAGAAAAAGAATGAAATACCTGTTGATCGCTGCAGACAAGCACACAAACGCTCAAAAGAAACAAGCACAGTCTGGCCAAAATATAAACTTCACAACAGTCTAAGCAGCCGAGCCTCCACATGAAGGAAAGGCCACAGAGCTTTCGGTAAATAGTATATTGGAATGGACTTAAAACTTTTGCAATGATTTCATCACAGGGAGTCCACAAAAGTTGTGAAAAAGAAATAAATTAATAAATTATTGACTTACGTTGTTCGTTTCTTGCAGTTTTCTATAGTGCTCATTTGCATAAAATTTACGCGACAGCACTTATGTTGTGTACTGAGTTGTGCGCGAGCGGATCTAAGCTCTGCTGACTTTACTATATATAGTAAAGTCAGCAGAGCTCAGATCCGCTCGCGCACAACTCAGTACACGACATAAGTGCTGTCGCGTAAATTTTATGCAAATGAGCACTATAGGAAACCACAAGAAACAAACAACGTAAGTCAATAATTTATTAATTTATTCCTTTTTCACAACTTTTGTGGACTCCCTGTGATTTCATATCTTCAGGAGCTATTACGTGCAAAGTGCTAATTTAAACGTTCATTTTGCAAAATTTTGAGAGAAAAAATACGTACGATAGCAAAAAAAAGAAAATAAATGTATAGCCTCCAGAGGGTAACTGGAGTTACAGTACTGGGAGGGTGGCTTAAACTGGCCAGACAGGAGACGGCTGACAGTGAGGGCTGTCAACTCTCCCGGATAATCCGGGAGTCTCCAGATTTTGAACCGTATCTCCCGGTTTCCAGATTTATGTCTGTAATCTCCCGATAATTGGCGAAGTTTGCTATCAGTGGTGTAGACTGGACTTTCTGAGAACGAAATGTGAAATGTTTAACGGTGTTTGTGGTACTGTTGAATTTCTAACCCCCCCGCCCCAACTGAACCCGTCAATTTGGCCTTGATGCGACGCCTCCGGTAAGGCATTTTGTTATTGCTGGCCGGGGAACTCATTTTCTCCATATTTGAAGACGTGTGAGGTTGACAGCCCTGGGGAGGGGATGCGGAAGCTAAATTGGAATTTCCAAATAGTTAAAAGGTCCTAAAATAAATAAATAAATAAATAAATAAATAAATAAATAAATAAATAAATGAATAAATAAATAAAATATCGTTGGTATTGTTTCTCGATGCATTGGCGGAAACTACTCTATAACCTGCATCACACAACCTGTGCGAAATTTAGTCTAATAGCAGTCAAGCATTCTAAAGGCCTATTTTTTATATTTTTGTAGACGTTCAGTTTTTTAGCAAAAACTACCCCACAAGCTTTTTAGCTTTAATATTCATCGTTTTAAAATAAAGGTTATCTATCTATCTAAGGTAAGCAGACAAGCAAGGGGGGATAGGTGTTACAACAACAAACAAAAAACGAGGAAAGGATCTCAAGGTTTAATTCAAATTTCGAAGAGGTTTTCAACTATTCTATAACAATTTCAAATTCTTGCTAATATCTACCCATACACGTACACATATAAAGCTTTCATGTGGTGTATTTGGATTGATCTGAGGTTACAACTCGTTTCTGTGCGCTTGTGGGGTTATTGTTAACAAAACTGAACCATTATTTCAATGTTCCAATCGAAAAAAAAAAATAATAATTTAATATATTTTTTTGGCTATTCAAAGTGATCACTAAAAATAGGTGACTCGCTGCCATTTAATATAAAAAATAATTTTATATACATACAAATTACATGACTGCAGTATACATTGCATGTCAGTTGTACAGTAAATGTATAGTAAGTGGTGAATTTTCAATCCCTTTTTGGCATTTTATGACAACACTTCTCTTTTCAAGGTATTTTTAATGTTTTTTTTCCTGAGTTATAAATAATTATGGTACATGAAAATGAAACACTAGTCCCTGACTCCAATTCAATAAAAATGACAGTGAAAACAAGCGCACAGAAACGAGTATTAATATTATCTTTGGCTGCGGATGGTTTAAGGATGGACATGAATGCAACTTGAAAAATTTGGCTAATTGATTTTTTCAAGTGTTCTTTATGTGTATTTTTATAGAAATTGTTAAAAATTAATTATACTTTGTTTTTCACAAAGATATCACGTCTTAACATTTTCCTCTGATTGCTCTAAGAGCAATTCCATGTTAGAGAGAAGGTTCTTTGTCAAATATTTCAATATTTTGACCAAAATATCTTGTAAAGTGTATGTTAATATACAGTGTACTTACATGTATATACCTCTACTGAAATTGTTACTAAGGCAGGTCGATCAAAGTGGCCTCATTGGATTTGTTTTTGAGAACACTTTAAGCTCCAAGGTAGGACCCACTTCTTTAAATAAATAAAATTATTTATACGATAATAAATTTTGCTACATGAGTATCCCTATGAGTACTCTGTTTCTTGAAACCTACAAAAAAAAAAGAGAAGAAATTTCAGCTAACAATGGTAAAGTACAAGACAGTGTACATGGATGAAACAAAGTACAAGCTATGTTGGTGCACAGTACATACACACATGTACAAGTTGCACAACAGAGTTTGTTTCATGTATACGTTTCGTGGCAGTGGTTTGGTTTCAAATGTTGAGCCAAAACCATGACTTGTACTCCAGCAAGATTAAAGCATTGCAATGCAAAAGGTTTAATTTATTTAGTAAAACAGCACACAGTATTTTACTTGCACATGTTTAAATAATAATATTATTATACAATTTGGTGCATTTCTTTGTCATTCTCTAGAGCTTAAATCTGCATGTCTATACAATTAATTATGTGAAATGACCAAATTAATTTTTTTTCAAGGAGAAAGGAATATAAATACAAATTAGTGAATTTCCCTTTCTCTCTCTGAACTTGAATGTCTGATCCCTATGAATTTTAGCTCCTGGTCCACATCAGACAAACTGAATGAGTTGGAATGATGGCAAAACAGTTTATATTTTACGTGAAGTTTTCCTTGGCATATACATGTACAGTCTTATGGCGGGGTAAGTTAAGGTCCCTAAAGTGAAACTTTTACGTTAATTTAAAATTTGCAATCACATTCCAAGTAGCAGTAGCATGACATGACATGAAGTGACACTTACTTGCACTGTGGACAGCCATAAAACACTGTTTGTCCTTCATCAGCTGATCGCGTTTGTCTTGTGGTGTATGTCATGCCCTCGTGGCCACAGTTGGAACATTTTCTGTCAACCTGCAGTCACATAAACAAAGGTAACAAAAAGTTAAAAAAGTTAAAAGGATATTGCATTCAGCTTGCCTCAAGTGTTAAGGACAAGTATGCAATTCATCAGCTTCTGACAGGTGTACATGTATAACTCACTCAGAACTCTTAACCTTCGATCCACACGCTGGTCAGGTGTTAAAGCCACTAAACTACAGGAAAATTTGTGGCACCTACATAAATGTACAAATATGTACATGTAGGTCATTTCATATTTAAATTAACATAGTTAATTGAAGGAGTGTTGCCAATGTGCGAGCCAGTGAGCCAGCGAGCCAAACATGTGAGGCATGCGAGGCAGACGTGCGAGGCATGAACAAAACATGCGAGGCTTGTGAGGCATGAACAACCCCCAACATAAATGCTAACCGTAAAGCTAACCGGGGAGCTATTTAAGCTAACCTGAGTGCTATTTAGGCTAACCGGAGTGCTATAGCTATTTAGGCTGTAACTGGAGTGCTTTTTAGGCTAACCGGAGTGTTTTTTAGGCTAACCTGAGTGCCGCGCACATCTGCCTCGCATGGCTCGATGGCTAGCAGATTGTCAAGACCCTAATAGAAGGACTTGTTATGAATCATTGCCATGAAAACAATGGTACTGCAATTTATGTTGGAAGGGCTGCAGCCATGCACAATCCTTTGTTTTCATGTTCACACTACAGTTGAATATCTTAACTGGAACGTTTCTTATCTATTGGTCAGTTGCTTCACCACATTTCAAAATTCATTGTGGTCTGTGCACAGTCAAGGCCAAACCTTCTAACAAACACATGTAACAAAGAAGTTTGTCAGGCTTCATAACCATTAATGCCTTTTATTAACTATAGTTGCACAAATAGAAAAATGTTGTTCTGAGCTTGAATTCCAGTGAGATACCCAATGATATTCATGATGCTACATTAGGGTACGTTCGATTGACGCTATACCGGTAATATAGGAATACATACAATGATGACCAGAAATCCCTTATAAGAGGTTCTGGGAATTACTGACTGAAGTACAAAATGGATCTTATTTATTATCATGAATCAGCAAAAGCTTGCAGAAATGTTACTTATTTATAAAGAGAAATCTAACAGCTAGTCTGCTTATTCTTATTCTGGAATACAGTGAACCGAACCCAACCATTAAGACAGCAATGTACATTTTTTTTTGTTATTATTATTATTATTATTATTATTATTATTATTATTATTATTATTATTATTATTATTATTATTATTATTATTATTTTAGCTTCCCTATTTAAAACATTTACAACATACTGAATTAAATTAGGCAGGGTATACACAACAAGCAAAGTACAATTTAATTTGAAAATAAGCAAAAATACATGTAGTTAATGTTTGTTACAGCATATAACTACCGGAATATTGATCAATCAAGTTAATGGTACATGTACATGTATACTGTAACATATTCAACGACAATCCAGTTCCCAAAAATTTAAAATGACAGTGAGAACAGAAAAAAATATTATTTTTGTTTACCATTGGTCCTATTGACTCATCAACTGTTCTTGCTTGGATCATCTTTTCCTTTGGAACATTGAAAACCTTCCTTGAGTGAATTTCAATCCCTTCAAAGTCTGCAAAAAGAAACACTAATTATTATCCTACACAATGTTAAAGTTCACAGGTAAAGTTGTTTGCGCTTACAGGGAACTAGAAAATAAAAGTGGAAACCATAGTTTCAGGAACACCTCTATTAAGGAGACACAAACCTTAAATGTTCCAGAAATAAACATTTCAATATAATCTTTATAGTCAGTATACAGTATGTGTATCTGTGACCACTTACAGGAACATCTCTATTAAAGGGAAAGGGACAGTAATAATATTTCTGTTTTTGGATGTCCCAAATGCTATTGAAACCTCCATTAAGGCGACAACTAGTTACTTATCTCCTGGTAACCGACCACCAAAGAGGATTGATAGCACTATTATACGTCCCCAATTACAATTGATGACAGTCAACAATTAAAACATTCCAAGTTTACTACTAGAATAGCTTCAATTTGACAACAGTTGAGTTCCTTACTGTCAAAACTGGTTAACTGTGCATGCTCTCACTTTTCCATACAAATCTCTAAAAATGTTGGCTGCTGCTATTAGTCATGTACATCTGTTGGTAAGCTGTCCGTCATTAATTTGTCATGAAGCTTTCCATGACGTACATGAAATGTGGTACTTTGTTTGTTTTCTTCTTTGGCCGCCTCTGTGCCTACATGTACTCCGCCTGCCCTCAATTTCTCGTACATTCTCTTAAATTTCATCACATTTTATGCTTGGTTCCTTAAATTCTCATCAAGAAAGCAGGCCTTTGTTCATAGGTTATTAATAATAATTATTAACTATTAACAAAATCGGCTGAACCTCTTTTCAGGGACCACCTGCATTAAGGAGGCATATCTCTTTGTCCCAAAGGTGTCCCTATATGAAGGTTCCACTGTATGCATATGCTATATGCTCAGTCCTGTATCAATTTGTAGACCTTCAACCTCAACTCAGTCCACTGAGAACCCTTAAAGTCAATCAATCGATCGATCAATCAATCAATCAATCAATCAATCGATTTTGTTTAACAAGGGTGACACTTAACAGTCTGTTATGATTGACAAACCTATAACCCTCAGATTCCAGAACAAATTGAAATTTGGAAATTTTGGTTTTCAAGGAAAGGGGAAAACCAGAGTACTTGGAGAAAAATCTCTCGGAGCAAGGACGAGAACCAACAACAAACTCAACCCACATATGACGTCGAGACTGGGAATCGAACCTGGAACACACTCGTGGGAGGTGAATGCTCTGCGGGAATTTTGTTCGGTGTTTAAGCTTAAGCTTGAACACAAGGTTTTACTACGGGAGATCCAATGCGTCATGTACTAAAGTTCGTCAGCCGAGGACAGTTTTTAAAAGCAGAAACACGATGAAATCTTACCAGAGGTATCCTTCTGAAAATTACAAAGGCTGCAAGACACGACGTCCTCTAAACCAGGAAGAGGAAGGATAGATCCACAGCTGGGGCAGAAATCAGGATCACACTCGAATGCTTCAACTTTGGCCGCCATATTGGATTGTGGGGAGAACCGCTGGATGAGTTCGGCGATACGACGGCTCAAGAGAAGCGCGTTATAGTTACCAGACTCTCGCGGAATAAGCTCGAGCACAATTAGTTTTTAATTCACAATATTTCGCACTGTATGTCTTGATCATTTCCAATATGGTGGAATTTACCGTGAACAGATTCAGGGACCTCCAACAATCACCCAAAGTGCTTATGTTCTTCAAGACCAGGGCTACGATGAAAGAAAATAATCAGTTCCCAAAATTTAAATTCCAAGCGAAACGGACATCAATGTCAGAGATTCCAACCCCTTTTGAAGGAATATACGGAGTATTTTTTTAGCACCGAAGGCGGTAACACGAGTGCCTAAGGCGCGAGCCTCTAGTGGGGTATGGGGGTATTCCCCCCAGGAAATTTTGCAAATTTAGTTTCTTTCAAGTGGCATTTCCTGCATTGGAAATCATTTTTGTGGTATGCTATAAGGTTTTTATTCTTATCACAGATATGTTTGGGCTTTTCTTTTGATAGGAAAGTGTAATACGTAACGTTCTACAATCAGATGGCAAAAAAAAACTTGCCTTGTTTTCAGAATTTCATGATAAATCGGAAAAATCTGATGAAAATCGGGAGAGCGGGAGGTAACACATCAAATCGGGAGGGTTAGAATATCTGCAATGTTAACCCCCTTCACCAAACTTTCACTTAAGCTGATAATCTGATCGAGTTAATGAACCTGACGTAGATCGCATTTTTCTATACTTATTGCCTAGATTTACTGCCGGTGATATGTACACTCAATACAGTCAAGATGGCGGCTGGTCGGGAGAAAGCCACGGCGAGGGCCTGGTCACGTGGTAGCTAGATTTCAAAAAGTCATATAGATTTTTATCAAGTGTTTTTGCCAAGATATGGAATCTAAACTTAGCCACCTTTATTTAACCTCGTCCCAGGATTCAAAAGTGACAGCGAAACATTTGAGAAATGTTGAAATGACCTCAGAATAACGCAAAACATTAATTAATGAAAAATACAATGATTACAATATGACTTACAATACTTACAACATTTACAATACTCAAACTACGGTAAGCTCACACTAAACTAATATAAACACTGTTATGCTAAAAAAAAATGGCCTAAAAAGCGATAAGAAATTTAACCAAAACTTATACAAAACAGAAAAAATCCGAATTATCTGTGCGGGGACATCGAATGAAAGAAAGTTGTAAGCGTTCAAGACATTCAGTTGAGGCGGTCAGTCTCCCTTTCCGTCATGCACCTTAGCTTGTTCAGCCTCGAAAACGTAGGTAATCGAAAGCTTAGATTGCCTGGCATGTCCCCTTTGTATGTAACCGGTAACCGTTACTCGACATCACATAATGCTCTGATATTGGTCAGTAAAGGTAACTTTGAATTTAATTAATAATAATAATAATAATAATAGTAATAATAATAATAATAATAATAATAATAATAATAATAATAATAATAATAATAATAATACCAACAACGCTATGTTAAATTACAAAAACAACAGCAACAACAACAAAACAAACAAACAAAGCATAGCATAGCACTTAAAGTGCCCCTAACCCTACAATTTGTTTTCTTGTGGTAGATTTCCATATCTTTCAAGAACTCATTTTCGAAAAAAATTTTGAGAAATATTGAATCCTTTTTATTTTACGAGCGCTAAAAGTTACTGAAATTTTTAAATTTTTGCGCCCTTTAAGCCCCGCTGGACAAATTTTTCTCTCGTGGGCTCATTACGAACGAGCCAATGAGAAGCGTCCGATATTTGACACTGTGACGTAAGAAAAGGACACCAGAAGGATTCAGAAGGAATCTTATGAGGGGTATCGAGTGGTCCTTGCGATCATTTGCGAGCATGCGACCACTGTGTTTATTTTTGCGAGCACTAGCTGTTGTCAAATTTTTCTTGCGAGCAGCGAGCACTTTAGAAAATACAGATGGCGAGCAGCGAGCACTTTAGAAAAATAGAGATAGCGAGCAGCGAGCACTTCGAGTACTTCGTAAATTTTCCGCGAGCTGGAATCTCTCTTTTATTAATAGGATTAACGAAATCTCGAGCAATCGAGTACATGTTAACGAGAGTGCGAGCATGCGAGCAGTTGCAAAAATTTTGCGAGCACGAGCAAGCGAGCACCCGTTTAATTTTTGCGAGCACTTTTAAACTGAATGGGACCATTCGACACCCCTCTTATGCAAGCTGATTCCTTTCTCAACATTACGAGAGCTGCTGCATCCAAAAACCACACATTTTCCAACCATTTTCTCTGTTTACAATTGAAGCATTACCGCGAATCTTCGGATATTTTTGCACGATGTCCTTTTCTTACGTCACGCTCCGTATTTGGCCGAGTGGGGGACTAATGCGAACGATAGGTGAAAATATCGACAAGTATGCCTTCACTTCTAGCGCTCGTAAAAAAAAAAGGATTCAATATTTCTCAAATTTTTTTTCGAAAATGAGTTCTTGAAAGATATGGAAATCTACCAAAAGAAAACAAATTGAAGGGTTAGGGGCACTTTAAACCATAACACAAAATCACCCCCAAGACAGAGTCAGGAAAGAGCTCTGGGGACGAGTATCCATTGAGCGTCACTTTAAAAACGGGTGGCGGGAGAAAGCCCGCATTATAATAGCACATTCGTATACACCATCCTTTTCGTTTTATCAATGAAGTCGTTTCTTTTGTGTTCACTTGTCGCCTTTTGTTAATATTCGTTTCTTTTAATCAACCCTAATCATACTTGACATTCCATAAGTTTCCTTGGAAAGGCAGTTGACGAATTATTACTAAGCATTTGAAAAAAGTTATTCACACTAATCGGTTCGACGTAAAAGTACCAATAGAAAGGCTAATTAGCTTGTATGGCGTGTCGGAATGCACGGAACATGAAGTTTTTAGTATATTACAAATTCAAATTAGGCAGTATTCGAGTTTGAGAAGTTGTTCATTCAGATTGACGGTTAACTCAGATCTTGGTTTATGAACGAAAGTGAGTGCTGTTCGATTCGCAAAGTTGAAAGTCACCAGTGATTTCATCTTGTTCACCGGCCTTCCGTGATTCAGTATATCAAAGAAAGATAAGTATTTTTGTTGTTGTTGTTGTTTTATCCAGTTTTATAGGTTATATCTTGAGTATGTTACAACGTACATTGCAGGCTAACGGTCTTGGTTTTCTTGGATTTCGCTTGACGTCCCTTGCAAGTGTCCTTCTTCTGAGACCAGGCAGCCACACCGATAGACGTAAATGACACTCTGCATCAAAAGATTTAAACCGCGCAATCTGTGGTGGAATTACATGATTCGCGTCCTACGTTAACAGCCAACTTTGCGGGAGCAGTCGTGATGTTTGCTGTGGACTCGATTATTAAACGCGGCACATGACGCGGTTTCCGGCTGGATCCTCAGTTTGCAAAGAGAACAGTAGGACGTTTCTCTAAATAATAAAACATACTGGAAACGTGCAGCCAGTGGGCTGCCTCGGGTCTCTTCGTTTGTCTACAGGAATCGCCAGCAGATCTCATGTGACGGCCTCGAGCGTGATGCACAACAGCATGTTTTCCTTTACTGAAAAGGTTCTATAAAAAAGTGTGTTTTTGTTCGATCTTGTGCTGATTCAGGTGCATGGCCATGTTCTTGTATATAGTTTTAATTGGATGTTCTTTGCTCGTGAGAACAGTGACTAAGTTTTCCTTGTGAAATACGAAACGAAACCAAAACAGACAGAACGATAAAACAGAGCTAAAACATGCTGTTGTGCATCACGTTGGAAAGAACGAATATACTATAGACTAGGTACAGGGAAGAATGGCAAACTAGAGGCGCTTTCCATTTCTCCGAACTGGCTGGCCAGAGACTGGTTATTCCGCTGAAAAAAAGGCACCACTTTCAACAACTGGCTCCGGTGCTAGACCTTCAAGTTCCTTCAAAAATGGGGCAAACCATTTCCAAATTCTGCATTATGAGGAATCTTTAGAGCTAACTCTTCAAAATTTCTCGTTCTATTTTCAAACTGATTAGCTGAGCTGGTCAGTTCTGGCAAATGGAAAGCACGCCGGTACACAAGGAAAAATCAGCGCTTTAATAACAATAAAAAAAAAAGTCAGTTGGGAAGAAAGAGTACTCGGAGATATTAGTGACGGGGGGCCGCGAAGACCTTCATGGTAGTGTGAAATTGGCGATAAGGAACTATTTTGGTGTTAAAAAATTTCTGGCAAACTATTTTTTTGACAAAACATTTTGGAAGTGACCTCTATCTAGGACTTTATGCAGAAAATTATCAACACTTTTCCGTTAAGTACTGGGAAGTTGGACGTTTTGGGGATTCACTTTTAGTACGTTTACAACAAGGCACCCGTCACTAATATACCTGAGTACCCACTCAAGAACAGCCAACATTGCTCCATGGTGACCCATACCGGTAATTGTCGACCCTAGAATATGAGTACCCATGGACCAATATTGGCCAACATAGGCACCCATGAACCAATAGTTGTTGAAAAAGAACAACTACAACAAGGACTTTGTTAGACGTAACACTTACAAGAACACTGAACCTAACGTCACAAACAACGACGCGACTCCCGTTAGTACTGTAACTATACCTTACGTAAGGGGCACTTCTGAGACTATCGCACGGATTCTGCAACCCTACAATATCCGTGTAGCTCACAAACCTATAACCACTTTACGACAACTACTGACGAAAGTAAAGGACAAAGACGAACCTAACCGCAGACAGGGAGCAGTTTACAAGATCAAATGCTGCGACTGCCAGGCCACTTATATTGGTGAGACCGGCAGAAATTTAAACGTACGACTGACTGAACACAAACGAGCAACTAGAAATGGTGATATCAACAATCACATTGCTGAGCACCATTTACAAACGAACCACAGAATCGACTGGGACTCTGCCAAGTGCATTACCTACTGTACAAATTACTATCAACGACTCACTCTGGAAAGCTGGTTTACTAACTTAGAACAAACGCCACTCAACCGTTGCCTACAACTACCTGCACCATACAAACGACTTATTGACAACAACAACGAAACAAACAAACAATAGACATTTTACTAACAATAGACCCACGGACTTTTTGACTAACAAAAGACGGATCGAAACGCACCAATCACTTTTTACAGTCTTCACAGCCAATAACATCACGGCTTACTGACAAACGACCAATAACATCTGGACTTCGTTGACCAATCAGGTTAACAACCAGAGACGTATATACCACCTACTGACGTTCCACAATTCACTTGACTCTGAAGATGACTTCCGCTCAGGTTGTCGAAACGTCAGTCAAAGTCACCACAAACAGTCCTTCTCAGGACTACACTCACCCGGATGATCATAATTTACGTACTTAGTTATTTTTATTCATCTTTGTTATCAAGACCAGTAATTCAAACTGTCAGATTTAACTTAATATTTTCTTTTGGTTAAAGTTATATCCTATTAAAGCGTAGCCATGAAACAACTGCTAATCCACCTGAATGAGATGCTGATTAATGAAAAATTATTGTAGTTTCAATATCTGCAGTATTCTTTTCATCTTTTCCCAGCTTACTGCTAGTCAGCTGTGTTGATTCGTACGCGTTTCTACCATATTATTAATGTGGAGGAAAGAGTGGTTCTAACAATATAAAAAGCAACAGGAACAACAAGAGGGCTTACTATGACTTACCCTGAGAGAAGGAGATTTGCTTTGATCTTTCCTAGATAACCCAACTCATCTAGGAAAGATTGAAGTGACTCTGCTAGTAGATACCTAACTATGACTTGAAACATCCACTTCTTAGTCACAAGTCCTATACATTAATATACATTAAGCAGTTGACCCTAACATCTACAACTGAATGCATTTAGAATTTGACTCTGAAGTCATCAGTCTTCACACTTACTACACCCATTTCTTATTGTGCTCATCTGTGATCTCAAAAAAGTAAATTCAAAGCAGTTCTTGCCTAATAATGTTCATTCAACTTCAGAGACCTCGTAAACAGTACACTAGTTATTTGTCTGAATAATTTATTGCATGGCGGATGTCTCATGAATTAAAAGCTGATCAAATGAGTGCAAAGACTGTTCTTTATACATGTGTCTGTGCTGTTATTGAGGAAGTATCATCCAAACCATTTGGTGTTGATCTTCACATCATGATATCCATTATCAAGGGACTGTACTCTCTCAATCCAGGTAAAGCCTATCTTTAAGCCTAGTGTGTCCTCAGGGTGTTTCTGATGATCCACAGTATACTGCAATTAAGAATAGAGGATATAAATGAATCTGAGGCAAATGAAATGTCTTTCTTTTATTTCTCTTTTTGTTTTTGTCTTGCAAAGTTTTCAAGGCCCAACCCAGTCTTGTTAGCACGATTTATCCCTACCCTTCGGCCAGCCACCCACTGTGATCAACTACCAAATCTAATTCAGGGGGTTCGCATGTTACAAGATGAGCTTGTAACTACTCAGGGTTTTACAAGGTGAGAGTGAATGACTTCCACAGAAGACTAGACTACTTATACACCACTTTCTCAACGAAAACAGGAGTAACATCAAAGCTAATAAAAAATTAAGGAAATGAACAAAATCGATATAAAAAAGTCAATATCTTCTGCTTGTTTTCCTCCACCATCCTACGCACGCTTTCAGCGAAAATATTTCAAGGATGAAAACAAAATAAACCTTATTCTGGTTTTAAAAAATGCCTGTTCTTGGACATAATTTTTTCCTTTAATATATTTTTCAAATGGAAAACCATTAGGTTGACAAAGGTTTAGTAATCTGCTAAGTAAAGTGGTTTATGAGAAACATTTAATTAAAAATTGTTTTATTTTTTCTTTGTTAATATTTTGTGCAATCATCAACAAAACCTCGAAGTCTTGCCTACATTAACGGGATTAAGGAAATTGCTATGGCACTTTTTTTTAATAAAAGAAACAAACAGAACAAGAATTTAAGATAACATTTCTGCGGGAGGCAAGTTGAGAAACTAAACCAAGGGTGGCAAGAACAATATTTCATATTTGTTTGAAGCCTCGTCACTCTTTCCGCCGTAGAAACAACGAAGACTTCTAAATGGAAACTTTTCTCTTTGCATGCTAAAGGCGACTAATATTACTGTTTGGTAAAAGGAATGTCATTTACGTTGACTACCGCATATACATGTAATTCATTGATTAATTAAATCAGCCGTCAAAGACTGTTTTTCACTCTATGATTCTTCAATCAGCCGTATTTATGCGTTTGGGAAAACCTTGTCCTCATTTTTATTATTATTTTTTTTTTCTACATTTATGCAAACAGCGAAGAATAATTATTTCATTAAATATCTTTGCTGAAAAAGGAATTGGCGTGTCTTTATTACGGTGAAACGTTCTCCCTCAAACTCATATCAATTATTTCATATAAATTTCGCGAGCTGAAAATACTCCCACGTTGTGCAGAATCAGTTTCACCTGCTAGATTTGGTTATCGGATAAGAAATTATCTTTTCACATTTAAAAGCACTCGAAAAGTAGTGTAAACAAAATGAAAAGCAAACTACCAATAAGTCATGACATCATTGCCATCAATCCCCGCGGGGAAGAGTCAGCTAATACTACTCTTCTTTTGACAAATACAAATTAATAGGATTCAAATTGTTATGGCTAGAGAAATGAATATAACAGAAATTAAGTATTATTATTAAGGAACAGATCTTTTAACGCTTTTCTTAATTCGCGATATCGGAGCCCATAAACCCAAGGGTTGAACGACGAATGGGTAAACGACACGAGAGCGACCCAAAGCCAAACGCCATTTAGTTCGAGTTCTTTGCAAGGGTCATCCTCCAATAAAAGCATAAAATAGACCACGGTGGTGGGAATAAACGTTATGGTAAATAAGCTAAATATTATTCCAATAGTTACAGCTGCCTTTCTGTTTCCCAATGTTACGATAGAAAATTGAGCAGTATGGTCAGAAACCGAGCGATTCGCTTTTCGCACAACCAGAAATATTTTGCCATAGGTTACACACATGATTAACAATGGAACTGCCACTGTGGCAACAGAGCAAGCAATCCATAATTTTTCTAGTTTTACAAAGTCATTTAAAACCAGTCTTGGGAATCCAAAGATAATGGATCCAATCCAAATAAGAGTTATAACAACTTGGCACCGTTTCTCGGTCACAACTTGAGGGTAATGCAGTGGATATACCACCGATATAAACCTGTCCAAACTCACAGCGCTCAGACTATAGGTAGTGGCTGTTACTGTCACAATCCAAAGAAATCCCTCAAGTTTGATAAGCCAAGGACGGAAATACTCGAGAGCATAGCAAATGTATAAGGGAGTCATCGTTAAGCCTATGAAGAAGTCGACAAGAGCAAGCGAAACAATGAAATAGTAATTTGGACGGCCTCGGAATGTTTCCGTTCTGTTAAGAGCTGCTAGAAGAGCCACGTTTCCTCCAACTGCTGAGATGCCGCATATTAGAGATAGAAGTATAAAAGCAACCATCGAATTTGTGCTGAATCTAATAAGACAATCTACTGATTCACAACCCAGGCAATCTTCAGAGGTAGACGCGTTGAAAAGACTAGAAATGTTACCCTTAAAAGACATTTTCAACAGAGTGCATTCAACCATACGTAGTAGCGCGATCAAGAATTCCGGGAAGAAAAGGCCTCTTCCATAACAGAGTCGCTTCCAATGGCAAAGTTCTTTCGATTCAGTGTATGGAAAGAAGATAACAATTGATGGTTTTCCATAACCAACCGGATTCAGATGTACTTCCAGTGGAAAATGTACGATGAGCGTTCTGACTTGAAGCGGTTCCTTTTTCTGTTATAGCTTATTCTCCCGAATAGTCGTTGTTTCTTGCAACGGAAAGCTGTTAAATTAAAGATGTAAATTTTATGTATGCTTAATTCTTCAACTCCGAAGACAAATTATTTTTAACATCTTGCTGCTCTTTGCTATTAACGTCATAATGCCTCACGTGATCCTAATTGAAATTTCAAGAAGAGTAAATATTTCAATAAACACAAGGAAAGAAAGATTACTTTATTTTTCTTAGAAATGTAGTTTTAACTGACATGTGTACAACAGTTGATAGGCTATATTTATTTGTTTAGGGATTTCGGAGACATCTTCTCTGAGTGTAAACATTGCAATATTGGATCTAAACCTAAATATATATGTTTTTTAACCGCTTTAACAGTGGGTGAAAACTGAACTTCTATGTTTACAGCGCCTTTCAGTTAGTCTCTTTATTACACTGTTGCTGATGCAACCTTCTCAGTTTTAATTAGCGTCATCGCGCAGAATGCCTGGACATCATTAATTATGCAAAAGCGGTGAAGCGGCAAATTCGAATGTGCGCGTGCCGTGAAATGGTCTGAATAAGAGAAGAAAGGGCCCAAATTAGCCCACAAGGGTTGATAAAACTTACTTTGCTGATTTCCTGGAGTTAGAACTTTAACTTTCACGCGCGGCTTTTTGAAAAAGAAGGTTGTATCTTCAATTTAAGCCGAAAAGTAAGTGGATATAGAAGGTATAAGGATTCGCTTTTTGTGTTTAAAAATGGACAAAAATAGGCCATTTTTTGTATGGGGGCCGTTTTCAGAAGCGACTTTCTGACAATCCAAACGGCCTTTCAAATTTTCACGCACGGCAAATGAAAGATAGGTCTTTCCTGAAAAAAAATCCGTTTCAACTTTGAAAATAAGTCGACAAGAACCGTTCGCCTTTTGAGTTTGAAAACTACCTGTTGAAGTTGTGTTTGAAAATGGCGCGTCTTGGGTCGAAGAGCTATTGTCATAAGCACACGTCTGCATAACAATGGATGTCAAAACTAACAATAACCCATTCAAGAAAACCACTTGACTGTAAAATATTTCAATTACCGCGAACTTTAAAAGTGTTCTTGTTGGCACAGCTGGTTCATTCGAAAACCTGTCGCGTAATGAACCAGGAAAGCGAAAACGTAAGCGATTGGGAGCTCTTTTCAGAGCTCTTTGAAAACCCGATCCACCCGCTGTTAGTCAACATTGTACCTCCTTTTGTTAATGAAAACAGCCCTATGTTTCACATCGAACTAAACGGCGAAACAGTTTGAAGATTGAGAGAAGTTTGTGGGCAACCCAGCAAAGTGTTTGCGATTCTGCAATCAAATATTCTGCCTCTCGGCTACCGATTAGCGGAATCTGCTCGGGAGCGTGTTGGGAGTGCGTTGGCCGAGAGTATCAGGAGATTTTGGCGAAAGATACAGGACAGCAAAAACACGAAAAAACGGACACAAATACGGACGGAGACGTGGTTGAAGCTGGGAATAAAACGAATGTCAGACAACTCGCCCCCCAGACAACTAGCCCCAGACTACTCGCCCCCTGATATATAGACAACTAGCCCCCAATAATGAATATGTAGACGATTAGCCCCCAATGAAAACTTATATTTTTTTTTTTTCATTCCATAGACCAAACAGTTTGGTTATGAGATGTTTCTCGTATGGTGATCGATGATCGGATGAGCGTTCTTGACTAGTAGCTTTTCTGTTCTTATACACACGATGGGTTGTTTAATTAATTCGTTAGGATCACATTAAATTCATCTTAACTGTGATTTGTTGTTTTCATTCATTCATTTAATCATTTGTCGTTAAAATTTTAGTTTACAAAATGTTCATGTGTTACGCCGATTGATACGCTCGATCATGTGTGCTTGAAATTTTAGTTTACAAAATGTTAATGTGTTACGCCGATTGATACGCTCGATCATGTTCATATTTACTTATATTTAGCTTTCTTCTTTAACGAAATTTATTTCTTACTATTATCGTCTTTATACTGGGGGCTAGTTGTCTAAAGATCGGGGGGCTAGTAGTCTGGGGCTAGTTGTCTGGGGGGCGAGTAGTCCGGATACCAATAAAACCGGAAGAGATCGTGCAAGGCTTGTACTAAGTCTGCCGGCAGGTGATCTTTCGGCTCCCAGGTGTTTTGGCTGGCACAGTATCCATACCATTTAACCATGTAGAAAGGTCTCCCGTTAAGAATTTTTTTGGCCATGATGCGCTCAGCTTCGAAGGTGCCAAGAACTTGAGGTTTTCTTTCACACACATTACGGCCACGGGGAATCGAAGGCGTCTCAATGGACTTGTAAAATCCTTGAGGCGGGCGAGAACGTTTTTCCATGGTCTTTTCGTTTGTCACTTTCAGCTCAAACTGTTTATGCTGTATCTAACGCTTACTTGGCGGATTTTATATTGATAAATCATGGAACAAAGTAAAGCCGCAGGATCGAAAAGCGCCAATAGCGTTGCATGTAGACCCGACAACCCAAATTAGCATACCCGAGCAAAGTCATGTTGTTGTTAAACTCGTTGCCATACGTTTAAGCTTTTTTACGTTTCTTAGCAAAATGTTCTAGTTAAGGCTTCTCTTTTTTTCGCAACAAAGAAAATGCACGCGCGCGCGAGGTTTTTCGAGCATAAGCTACTCTAGATTCAGGCGCGGCAAGTATATTCACTTTATTTGAAAATCGACTTTTAAATTTTCCTAAGTTCGAATGCCTGCGAAGGCGCCACATTTGTTGCCGTGGGTTTGAGAGAAGGAAACTTGCCCTATTCACAAATAGTATAAAGCAGGTCAAACGGTCTTTCAAAAAATTCGATCTGTTATACTATTGAACGTTAATACACTTGCTGCCGGTGCGCACTTATTCAGCCATACTGCGAAGTGCGATATTCGGAAACAATAGAACGAACAATAGTTTATGTGGCCTTTGTTTTTAAGCTCCGCCCTGACAAGTTGATGAGCTAAGCGGTATTCCCTGTGGAGCACGGCGCGCGTAGATTTAGACCAATGAGAGTCACTCAGTTTACGCTTCACCGCTAATATTACAGATCTATAATTTTTGCCGTGCAGTAAGTAAATGTCCCAAGAACAATAGGCATTCTGCGCGATGAGCGATCCTGCCCACACAGGTTTTGAATGTTTCTTTTTCTTTTTGTATATATATATTTTTTATTATCAATTTTGGTAACCTATGAACGTTTTTCAAAATCCAAAAGTTAAAAATATCGTGATCAATATGGCCGTCATTTGGCAACCACATGTAGTTCCTCGTTGAGGTTTCATTTTATCGCTTAAAAAATTCGGAGCTATTGATATGGGGAGCAAAGATTCCCCCTCCCAACCCCCTTCGCTTTTCAACGATTCCAAAAGGAACAAACCATGCCCTGTTTAGAGAGCATTAGACACGGTTCATACGTCGAACTTTAGATTTATTGAATCAGTTGAACCATATTCATGGTAATAACAATGATGATGATGATGATGATGATGATGATGATGCATTTCAAATGTACAAGGGAGTCATCGTTAAGCCTATGAAGAAGTCGGCAAGAGCAAGTGACACAATGTAATAGTCATTTTCTCGGCCTCGAAATGTCGCTATTCTGTTCAGAACGACGAGAAGGGCCGCGTTTCCTCCAACTGCTGAGATGCCGCATATAAGAGATAAGACAATAAAAGAAATCGTTGAAGCTGTGTTAAGGCCGACATCACAGTCATCTAGGTCGCAATCCGGACAATCACCAGGATAGTGTTTAAAACGTTGAGCACACTAGAAACATTCTCTCCAAAAGACATATTTTTTGGCATCACCGTGGCGTTGGGAACAATTTCCTGCTAAATAACGAATGTTTCTGGAAAACAAAAAGCGTTTCCTGAATTGAAAGATTTTCTAAGGGTTCAATGAAGGCTTAGAAAGATTAATACCCGCCTGGTGCTCCATTGTAGTTAATGATTCACATTTCATGAGGTTAGTCATTTAGCTCAACAAATGTTGATCATTAAGATTCGAAAACACAACGCCTTGTTTTGTGTTCTAGTGCGCCAAGCATTCGTCATTTGTCACCATTTGGGGATGTTGATGTGCTCAAATCTTCTCCGCTATCTTGCTGATTTTTCTAATTGATATCACACGACTTTATGCGATTTTAATTGCACAAGAAAATCATGTTTACATGTATCTATGTATGCATTATCAAGCCAGGGAAGTCATTTCTTCAATTTGTATTTCAAGTATGCCCCCGGTATGAAGGCGTATTTCTTTTACAGCCTTGCACAATTCTCTGCGTTTTAACTTTCCAGTTCAAAACGACATAAATGGAAACAATTTTTTTTTTAAAGTTACTGTTGTCTTGATAAAGTCTGATAGGCATTGCGGCTAGCAGCTTGACCGTTTGGCAAACAGTAAGGCTTTTTATACTTACTTTGGCGTTGTTAAATAGAGTGGAATGAATATTGGCAGCAGGTTCACTCATTTCCATTTGAAAGATAAAATTTGGTGATGGTTATAAATCCTGGTTTTCACTAGCGGCGCAAGCACAAGTGCAAGCATAAGAACTTTAGGGACCTTTATGTCCAGTGACAGCTGAAGTGAAAACGAACGCGACGCAAGCACAAGCACAAGAAAAAGAAACATTTTGACCCTTGTGCTTATGCTTGTGCTTGTGCTTGTGCTTATGCTTGCATCGAGGCCGTTTTTACGGTGAAATAAGCGAACTGGTCATAACAAGTTTGTTCGAAGAGGACCCACCTTGTCTGGGATAGGGGGGTTATCAAAGACACTACCTATCTCTTGAACATTATCGACAAAATTTTATTGGCTTTAAAATTTGTAGTTTACACGGAAATATTCAGCTAGCAAGAGTCAGCATTGGTAGATAAACAAGAAAGTGAGGTTTGAATCTCACTGTCATTTTTTACTGCTTGGCGGTGGCTATGCAATAAAGACACCATCTTTTGAGGTTTAGGAAGGGGGTGCAGGCAGAGGCAACCATCTATTTGGGGGTTTGGTGGGTCCTGTTCGAGTATAGTAGTTTTGACCACTTCCCTAAGCACTCTTATGCTTGCGCTTGTGCTTGCGTCCCTAGTGTAAAACCAGGCTTAGCAGGTTACCATCTGCCATCAATAATTCGAATGATTCGGAAATTCGTCACTAGAATGTTCACATGAATTCTTGAAAAGCCTGACAGGAATGAATTTTTGCTGAACTGAATTACTAAATAAACTTAAAAGAACTGGAATCAGTAAAAATACTTCGTAATAATTCAATGAGAGAAAATACAAATGAATAAACTAAAATGTAATTTTTCTCGTTGATTTGGATCCTTTAGTACTGATGAACTTGCTAATCGGTGTTACAATATATTAGAGTACAAGCAGTCCTTTTTTCGGCCGTTTCTACTGTAGGTTCGCCTGTTGCTGTAGCGGTTATCACGTCTGCCTGGGGTGCAGGAGAGGAGACCAAGCTTCGGGTCATTCTTTTAAGGATAGTACAGGATGTAACTAATCGACGACATCAACGAAATTAATGAGTAATCAATAGGTAATCGATGGGTGATCAGTTGATTAGTCATTTATTATTGTTGGTGAGCAATGAGTCATCGATGAATAAGCGATAGGCCACAAAATTTTCAGTTATCGATTAGTCATTGATGACATTGTTTAGTCATCGATACAATCTCGTGACTATACTGAACCATACCAAATCAAAAATAAAGAAGCAAAAACAATTTCATGTTAACATTTATAGATCGAAATAACAGCCCCAGACGGGAAACTTTTAGCCCGGCAGGAAAACTTGTCTAAAATTTACACGTATATTTTCCAGACTCTGATAGCCAGGAGAGTGAGACAGACAACGTAACTCGATCTTCTGAACATTTTACCGTCCATCAAATTAATATGATGCATGCCGTTTCATATTTCTCATAGATGGCATATTGTAATAGACTCAGAGAGACGAGTCCCGAATTCCTATGAATTCAGTTACTTTCCCCGTTTAACCCAACCTCGTTCCCAGGGTCTCTCCTCTTCAAGTCCCAGGGACCGAGGAGAGGCCCTGGGAACGAGGTTGCGTTTAACCTTGCATGTACAATTCCTCTTAGCCTATTATTATTGTCACGAACCATTTACGTTAAGACCCGAAAAGTCATTTATAATAAAGAAAAATGCCGGAAATTTGTATTAATAGATGTCAGCAGCGGCATAATAATATATGTGCAGTGTATGTAATCAATGGGTAATCAATAGGTAATCGATGAGTAATCAATAGAATCAATGAATAATCGATGATATCGATGTCTAACCGACAGGCCACGAGTTTCTTGTTCATCAATTAGTCATCGAATACTCATTAATCATCTACAATAATCAATGACTAATCAGTTGATTACTAATTGATTACCCATCGATTACTCATTTATGTCATTGATCATCGATTAGTTACGTCTGGATAGTAATGCGAGCGAACAACTCAAACGCGCACCATAATTGCCTTTCGCGAGTAGATGCATGCAACGCTTCCCACTGCGCGTGGCGCCTCTTCTCGCGCGCCCACGTGTTTCGTCCTCGAGAAAAATAATGGATTGTTTGTATTCTATATAATTGACAGCTATTCAAGGAAATCGAGCCGTAATTACAAGCTTATGCTAACTCGGCGCTAATTGCTCGCCCTTAGGTATCACTTTATGTACGAAAGCATTAAGCGTAAAAATTGGCTTCTAACAAATAATTGTAAAAAGAAATTGAAACTTTCGTACTTAACATAAGCATCTTCAAAAATCCCAACTGGCAGGGATCAAAAGTACCAGTGGCTATATGGCAAACCGTGACCGAGGATTTGAAAAAGGTGACTACATGCTGCACGTGACTGTAGACCGTAACTGTGGGCGACTACAGGTGAGCACATTGTAACACCGACAGTGAACGCTCGATCCTACAATCTTGGAAAAATCAAATGAAAATTTAAGACGACCTCCGCACATTTCAATGATGGAAAAAATGGCGCGGTTTGGTTTGCACATTTATTCATCATTGATTTTGGGGGGAGGAAGATAATTTCTTATTATTATTATTATTATTATTATTATTATTATTATTATTATTATTATTATTATTATTATTATTATTATTCTGTCCATGATTAATATTTTACGAATCAAATGAAAAATGAAGACCACCCCTCCTGCCCATTTCAAATATGGAAAAAAAAAATGGCGCGGTTTGGTTTGCGCGTGAATTCTTCATTAATTTTGGGAGGGAGGGGGCTTTAATTCCTTTTTTTATTGTTATTCTCTCCAAGATTGTAGCTCCTATGACAATTCTGGGACATGAAGTCTGACTCGCAAATAATCTATGCTCGCGACGTTAAACTTTATACCCTAGAACACTCGAGTTCATAGTCAGCCCCCTTAGTAGTTGACATTTCATCAAAATGCAGATCAGAGTCACGAGACACCTAGGCCTGAAATGATTATGGACGGTCAATTCATGTGTAAGCGCACGCGTAAGGACTAGCGCTTCTCCTGTGAAGACAAGGAAAACTAACCCACAAGCAAACATCCTTTCAGTGGCAGATTGCTACGCAAGTATTGGATAATAGTAAATATTCGTTGTTGACATAAACGCAGGTTAGAGTTAAACTGATAATTAATATCCCGATTTGATCCTTGTATATCCTTGGGTGTGACTTTCGTTCCCCCGGTAAACTTCGGAGGAGGGAAAAAAAATAAGGAAAAACACCATGAATCGGGCTTTAGTGCCATTGTCTAGTGATACAGACTGCAAAAGCTTAATCACTGAACGACACTGCATAGATAAAACTAAAATAACTAAGAAACTGTGGATAAGCTTAAAGAATTTTAAGCTGAGGAAGATTAACTGAGCACGAAAAGTCTGAAAACAATTCATGCTCCGGATACGAACAACAGCTCAGTGCATTTCTTCCTGGTTGGTGGCATTCAACCGTCCTACGATTGAGATTGAAATATCTACAGTTCGCAAAACCATGTACGGCGGGAGTCGGATCAGACGAAAGATCCAGTTTAAAAGCTTCGACTTTTGATTATGACTTAATTCTTCCAATACCGTAGATCCCAAAACGGCTGGAAAATACTGCAAAAGAGTTCCTTGGTGGTCTTTTCGCTACGAAAACAAAAACCTTCACCTTTGGCATTTGTTGACAGTCTCTCTGTAAATGTTGATACTCATCTTTCTGCGTACCAGTGTAGAAAATGTAGATTTTGGCCAAATTTTTAATATCCTTCCACAGGTCTTCGATTACCACGAAGTAAAATCACATTGACATGGTTATCTAAGCAAAGCACAGGCGCTGGCGGAATAGCTAGCAACGATGACAATGAATCTTGCTGGTCAAACTGATATCATGCATGTGTTTTTAAATGTTCAGCTTCCTCGCTTACCACCTTTTACATTTGTAAGCTTTCCTTGAGAATCTAGAGAATAAAGCGGAATAAAGCTCTTCGTGTTTAACTAGTGACAGTGGTCAGTTTAAATGCGATTGATTCTCCGGGATAAGACTGATCTCTGCAAGAAATAATCATGCAATCAGAACATCGTTTTACCATTAAAAGCCAAAGATTCTGAAGTGATCGATTACCATTCGCTGTAGAATATTTTCCTTAGTGGATACGAATTTCTCTGCAATCACTAGCGGCAACGACGCACTGTGGCATATTAATCGTAGACGCATATACCAACTTCTTCATGCCATACTTAACAGTCAGACATTTCAGCCTTTAATTGATGTAGCATTCTCGTTTAACTCAGTTATGTACTTTAAAAAAATTCAGTACTTTATATCCAAACTTAATGCAGCAAGTATCCAACATCCCCCTGAAATTAAATGTTATCTTCATTTGATGTAGTAAGCTTATACTCAAGTTAATTATTCGTAAAAGCACAGTGACCTCGAAAATGCTCGCAATTTTTCCAAGCAGAATAGCATCGATTCCTTACGATGTGTCGTGTTTATTCCAGAAAACGTGCCCCGCATAGCGATGTATTAAGTATTTCTGGGTGTAGTTCCCAGCGTATAAAACCCAATACGAAAGAGCAAACCCTCCGATTTTGCCAAAATAGGACAGGATAGTCACCCGAGCCTTGAAATTACAGGGCTGCTTACAAAATGTAACCTAAAACGCATCCCCACGTTTTGCAACCGCTGTTTCAGTGACGTGCTACTCTGCCCGAAATATCTTTTGCTTTCACTTTAGACCTACAACAAAAGGGTGTTTAATAGCACTACAATATCGCCGTGAGTAGAGGATAAACTCCCGTATCAAGACTGAGATGTCAAAGGTCTTCTTCTTTCGGCTGTTCCACCACGCAGCGAGTGTGATAAATTTGTTTTTTCAGGGTAAGTCTTGAACTCTGCAGGTAGCTGCGATTCAGTGAAAATATAGCACTGCACAAACAGACTAAACTACCCGGTCCTGGATAATGTAATTTAACAACGACAGCAAAACTGGTACAGTTGTGGTCAAGAAAGCTTCTGGCATCTGGTAAGTCTGTCGAAATGAATACAATTGTGACTTGATATGTTCGTTGAAGTTCACTCGTTTCTCTCATCATTACTTGAAACCCGTTTACAACCTTGAATAAAACATTGTCGTGTAAAATTTCTTGTTGTGGGTATTCAAGAACGGCAGTTGTGTTAGCGACAATTTCAATTTGTGAATATACCGTTTACTTTTCAGTTCGTATACTTCCTATGCATGGTCTACATTCATCACAATTGCATCGGCACTGTTTAAACCAGGCAAAGGGTTAAAACTACAAGAACAATACACCACAATTAAATTTCCTATGAAGCTGCAAGAAATTTGGTAAGTGCATTAAATCCTAAATCAGTTCAAATGAATATTGTTCCTTCTTTACTGTTTGTCTTTTTGTCCATTTGACACAGTGGAGGTGTAAAGAGATTTACATGTACACTGGAAACACAACTAATGTGAATACCAATTAATCAACTAAAAGTGTCAAGCACCGACTGAGGAATTTTAAATAAAAGAACGTTGTCTTGAAGATGATCAGTTGGGTAAGCTTACTTCACTGATTTAGAAAGAAATTTGGCTACTACTGAAGCTCGGCGAAGGTTGGTTCTTTCTCATTCTAATTGTCTGATCTTCCACTTTGCAATATGGGTCCGACTACAGCATTGTTATGATGACTGCCCTTCCTCTTCTTTTGTGCATCGAATATGACGATTGATTGAAGACGCGAGTCACTGCGTATTGCGGGCAACGAAGGCCATCAAAAACGTTTCATGATTTTGAAAAGCGAGGAGTCCAACCTTTGAATGGAACCTTCAAAAACTACACAAGCTTATAGCCATTACTCCAATTTTACGGTGTGAAAAGCGAGACAAACGTTAACTAACCGTATAGTCGTTTCAGTTGATCTACCACACTCGGAGTAGATGAAACAACGTTTTTTAGTTGCATCAATAAGACATAATTGATTTATTACCTTTGATCACTAGCACGGGCCCGCTAAATTCTAATTTAAATTTGACGGAACACTGAAGCTTTTGAAATGTATGAGAGGAAAATTTTCCATTTAACAGTAGTTTAAGATGCCATATGAAAGAAGTATCCGAATCTTTAAAGAATTCGTTTCCACAGATATCCCTTTTGTCTAGAAAGCTTCGGTAGTAATTCTGCAGACGATTCGACGAGGTCATTTTGGGGCCTTGTAACAATTTTCAAGACCATTCAATTGTCCCATGTGTCCCCAATCCCGCCGTGTCTTCGCGATGTTCCTAAGAAAGTATAGTCTTGGAGAAATAGCCTTGCAATCGTGCGACTCTACCAGTACTTCAAAACTGGACTCGATTGGAGAATATTTAACTCCTCGAATTATCCATTATGCTCAGTCCTTCGAAACTAGATCAGCTTTAAATCCATCACGACAGCGCCATAGGATTACTCAATCGAAAGCAACGGAGCCAAACTAAGACCAAATAGAAAAGAAATATCATAAATCTTATCTACGAGAAAAATTATTTCTTCTGATGTTCCCTTTGAAATTGTTGATTTGTTCGAAGACGCCTTAAGGCACAAGCACAAGTTCTAGACTTCGTTGCTTTAGTTTGGCATCATTTCCGTTTTGTCTTTCTTTAACACAGAAGTATTTCACTAATTACTCCGCGTAGATTGCAATTGGATTATACGTTAATGCTAAATAATATTTCTTTCTCCTTGAACTACCATATCTTCAGGCTATCTAATGACGGATATATAATTTCTTTGTGGAGTAAAAAGAGCTATTAAACAGTGTAAATTTTCATGAATTTACAATCCAACCTCTCTTTCCGCAACTGCTTAAGTTGCGTAGTAACTGCGAGGATCTTTCTTCTATTTGATCTGTCATCCGCAGTTCACAATATATGTTTCACATATATTTACATCTATTTACTGAACTCTGGCAGCAATGATTAAGACAGATTGCGACCATAAATCCAACGTGCGTTCTAAAATCTATTCGTTTCCACTCTTGTACTCTTAATGTGGAGGTCAGCGACTAGGGTTAACATTTGCCATTGTGAAATATTGCACAGCAAATACTATGTGGTTTTCTTCGATGAAAAAAAATCTCCCTAAAAAACAAGGGCACTTGCAGGACCCAGCCATTGTAGTTATGTTAAGACGCTAACACATCTTCGAACAGTTTGATCTTGTGACAGAATTTTACATTCCGGGGCTTCATCAATGGTCGTAATGATCAAATTGCCTGAGATCCCGGCTCCCAATTACAACCATTTTCGTGATAAAGCATGTAATTCTTAGCGCCAACAGTCCATACCTGTTGTTACGGAACCGAACCACTGGCTTTCTTCGCAAACACTTATTTAAAACAGCAACGTTTAACTTCACGTTAGCGACAATTGACCTGCGTAGTGACTTGCGTGTGAATTTCTCGAACTAAATACAACATAAGATCGAAATGGCTCATTTAACGGTTGTAGCGTTTTAGTGCCAGTTGATCGGAATGGTTATTCCATTATTGCGGTATAATAAATTGTTCAGTATCCTTACGCAATTCTAGGATGTTAATCTGAACTAGGCTTCGCAAAACTGCATCCCATTAACAAAGCACATTTCACGCCCTTGAGAAAAGAAGAAGCACTCTATAGTGCATCTAAAGTCGAAAGCGAAGCATTACCTGCCTAGACAAGTATGTTAACTTCGCTGGCTATCCGATGATCAATCAGCTTGTTTTAGCTTTCTGGTATAGATTCAACGCAAATCCATTCAGACACTTGAGTGGACATTGCAGATTTTCTTCTCTTTATATATGTATATATAATTATACATATCTAATTAAAACCAATCACGAAGAGAATGCCATGGCCTACATGAGAGTCTGTCACAATTGTTGATCAAGCAAAGAACCGATGGATACTATTGTCTTCTACGTGGATGTCAGCTACAATTCGAGTGGAAATTTTGATCCACAACACTACTCAGCAAGATCTTAACTGCTCGTAAAATCAAACTAACGGTAAAAGTAATGAAATTTTACACGGTAAAACAAATACTGGAATCGAAGGACGTCTTTGGTAACGCCATTTAGTATTCACACGCTGGTGTATTGGTATATTCCACCAAAAGGTGAATATAGTGTTGCTGGTTATGTAGAAAGTAAATCGCGAATCGCTTTAGTGCCATTGTCTAGTAATACAGACTGCAAAAGCTTGATCACTAAACGACACTGCATAGATAAAACTAAAATAACTGAGAAACTGTGGATAAGCTTAAAGAATTTTAAGCTGAGGAAGATTAACCGAGCACGAAAAGTCTGAAAACAATTCATGCTCCGGATACGAAGAACAGCTCAGTGCATTTCTTCCTGGATGGTGGCATTCAACCGTCCTTAGTACGATTGAGATTGAAATATCTACAGTTCGCAAAACTATGCACGGCGTGGTCGGATCAGACGGAATATCCAGTTTAAAAGCTTCGACTTTTGATTATGACATAATTTTTCCAATACCGCAGATCCCAAAACGCTGGAAAATACTATAAAACAGCTTCTTGGTGGTCTTTTCGCTACGAAAACAAAAACCTTCACCTTTGCCAGTTGTTGACAGTCTCTCTGTTAATGTTGATACTCATCTTTCTGCGCACTAGTGTAGAAAATATAGATTTTGCACAAATTTTTAATATCCTTCCACTGCTCTTCGATTGCTACGAAGTAAAATCACATTGACATGGTTATCGAGCATAGCACAGGCGCTGGCGGAATAGTGAGCAACGATGACAATAAACCTTGCTGGTCAAACTGATATCATGTATGTGTTTTTAAATGTTCAGCTTCCTCGCTTACCACCTTTCCACCTTTTACATTTCTAAGCTTTCCTTGAGAATTTAGAGAATGAAGCGGAATGAAGCTCTTAGTGTTACTAGTGACAGTGGTCAGTTTAAATGCGATTGATTCTCCGGTATAATATCTCTGCAAGGAATAGTCTTGGAATCAGAACATGTGTGATCATTAAAAGCTGAAGATTCTGAAGTGATCGATTACAGTTGAATTGGTTTTTATAATAAGTTCCTTAGTGGAAACGAATTTATATGCATTCACTAGCGGCAACGACGTACACGCAAATACCAACTTTTTCATGCCATACTTAACAGTCAGACATTTCAGCCTTTAAAAAAAATTCGGTATTTTATATCCAAACTTAATGCAGCAAATATCCAACATCCCCCTGAAGTTAAATGTTATCTTCATTTGAAGTAGTAAGCGTATACTCAAGTTAATTATTCGTAAAAGTACAGTGACCTCGAAAATGCTTGCAATTTCCAAGCAGAACAGCACCGATTGCGATTGTGATTGACAATTGTTGATCAAGCAAAGAACTGATGGATACCATTGTCTTCTTTGTGGGTTTAAAAACGGTGTCAGCTACAATTCGAGTGGAAATTTTGATCCACAACACTTCTCAGCAAGATCTTAACTGCTCGTAAAATCAAACTAACAGTAAAAGTAACGAAATTTTACACGGTAAAACAAATACTGGAATCGAAGGACGTCTTTGGTAACGCCATTTAGTATTCACACGCTGGTGTATTGGTATATTCCACCAAAAGGTGAATATAGTGTTGCTGGTTATGTAGAAAGTAAATCGCGAATCGCTGACCTGTTGAAGTTTGTGGTTAAATTTGCGGACAGAACTGGGAAACAATACACTCAAGGCGCCCGAAACTGAAAATCGAGCCAGTTCCGGTGTTATCTTTGGCAGAAACTCAACATTACAACTTTAAGCAGTCCAGTCCATAATTATCTGTGTATTTATTACAGGGAACAACTGTGTTTAATTGATCTAATGGAAGAAGACTTTTCCATCTAATTCTGACAGAGGTAAACGGGTTTTCAGACATGTCGTAATAGCCTCCGAAAGTCAAGTGGCATGGATTTTCAGTAACTAACTCTTAAACAGCAATCATTTCGGTAGAAAGGAAGCTACCGTATATAAAACTGACTTGTTTAACGAATTTACGGAGGAAAGCTGCATCAAGTTAGAATTAGCAATGGATCCTAGTCAAATATCGCACACAATACGATTAAATAAAATGCAAATGCGTCCCACTACTATTACTGAAAGAAACAAACTTAAAGAAATCCGTCCCAAAACTGGGAAGAACCCTAACCTGGTTACCTAGAACATAATCAATTTCGTTCGTTCAAGATTGAGCTATGAATTTGGTCTAAGCCTGTTTCAGAACTTGTTAACCAAATCGAACCGATTCTTGTGTTACAAGATTCTGTCCAAATTAGTTTGGGATCCTTTTCAATATAATATGACAGTAAACGTCAAATGCTCTGAAATCTTGATAACAGCACGGGTTATTTGCTCAACAATCGTTGTGTTTGGAGTCTCAGCGTCTTTGAACAGACTAACTATAAAGTAAACACTAATTTAATTCGCTTTTGCGAGAAAATTTTACATTAAAAGATAGGTCCAGCAAAAAAGAGAACCATGCGTCCTTCTGTAGTTGACCATCGACATGAATATATATGTTCACATAAGATCAGATGCAGCCAAAGACATTGTGATAGCCCGAGTTGTCGGACAGTCCACATTTCATTTCTGTTCAATGTAATTTTTCAGCTAGGTAGTTGCTTATTTTATACCTGATAAATGTCTTAAATTTTGGAAAGTTCTTGTATCGAGAAAGCTGAAATGTTCAGCTTGTCAAGACGACATGAGACAAAAGGAAAAACGCTGGAGATCCTAAAATCGAGCCTCGCACTGTTTACGTCAGTCCTGTTGTATTTTCCATCTTACAGACGGTGCTGTTTGTTGGAGCTCCATAAGAATATGCGGGCTTAAAATCATGACTATTTTCGTACATCTAGACGATGTAGATGGGTTTAAACGAGATTAACTTTAAAAAGCAACGTAAACGAGTCGTGATGAATATAGCCATTTGATGACAGCCACCATGCATCGCAAATTGACGAATATGTTCACTGTCCTTGAGTAATCCTTCCGATTAAGTGAGTTTTTACAAATTTAAATACACCCCAGTGAACATATTTCATATCATCTTTTGGGAAAATTAAACAAGTATTCCTGATTGCGAGGTCGAAAGTGAAAGCTCACTATAATTATAAACCATTTGTTTGCAGTTCAGGTCTGAGCCAGTAACGATCGAGCAAGAAATGTCTTCATTTACCCTTCATTATCTTCAAGGTTTTGAATTAATGGTATCTACAAGGACCCGCAGTGCAAATCGCAAGGTCATCATCACGAGAAAATTGTAGTTTCTTAATGCCCTGCAGCCGTTTGTCCATTGATTACACGTTTTGGATCACCGTGGATAAGATAGACACTTACCTCAGTCCGAGAGCATACACTTATTTGCAGGGAATCTTCCCAATCAGCAGTTCACGACTAGCAGGTCGTTTTTCGTTCAGCCTCTGAATTGTCTAAACATCTGATTTAGACGCTAGCTGAAAAAGCCCTTCTTCCTTCTTGTCCGTTTATCGCTTTAGGGGTGGAAAGCACTGAGCAGCATTTTATTCGTGCCTAAGTTGTTGGCTGGTGGATTTTAATAGAGTGCACGGCGCCACCTAAAATAAAATAAAATATACTTAACCAAGGGCATCAAAGACTGAAAAAACCGGCAAGAAAACAAAGTTAATTTAACCTGTTAAAAAGTTTCCACTTGGACAAACCAAACGACTTAGAAAAGTGCAGCTCTAATACCCAAAAAATCTTTCTCTTAATGTCTCATAAGCCCGTAGTGCGCAAAATTCTTGTTTGTGTTGACACCCGAGAATCTCTTACGACAGGCGAATTAGTTAACCCAATTAGCATTGGGATTCAGTTAGACTATTCAACTGTGCAAATTTAACCTTTCTCAAAATTTTATGTATTCTCATACAAGGGAGCCAACCTGCAGGCTACCCCATGATAAATCAGGTTGATTAGACTATAAACTGATCGATGTACTGATCGTCCAGCCGCACCAATCATCTGAAATATTTTCTCTTTCCAATGGTTAAAAAAGAACTGGCCCTCTAGGACTGACGTACTGCGTACAATTCGTGATCAAACAAAAAGTCGCGATCAAAGATTATTGTACTCTGGTTTGTTTTATACAACCTGGTGCTGTCGTAAAATTAAAATCACTTGGTGTCTGTAAATAGAGTGGAGAACGCCAATAAAATGGCATGTCTGCTTAAAATAACAAGATGGTTACAAACCATCAATGGAAGTCTTGTAATTTCCATTAGGCTGCGAGAGCGTGTGCGCTCTTTGTTTTAGAAATATCTGCTTACCTTCTCGCGGGTTAGGTTTCGGGGACAATTCTTATTGTGTTTACAGCATCCACCATTTTAGTCTTCCTCCCTGTTCATAATAACATGGAAAGAGTTTATTGGGTTCATGGAGAAGTGACTGTCGTCTGCTTTAAAATTGAACTTAAATATCCGTCGGGTTGCATGCAACGGCATGGGGATGGGACAAGTAACTTATTTTCTATCATCAGGTTGTACCTACACAAAGGATATGGACACCACAAGGCTCACTAACCTAACATCCATCCAAGCTTTCATCTGCATGAATGGAGACGACATCACAGCTTCAGCGTTAAATTACCGTCACAATGAATCCATTTTTTGTTAATAACTGCAATATCAAAAGAAAATAGTCAAGAGTGAAACAAATGAATTCAATGAAAGCAAAATGCAAGAAAGGTATAACCATGAAAACATCAGTCCAAGCGGATGCTTGATTTCAATGAAGCTACTTCAATTATTGTTTAAATCCTTTCGAAGTCAGATTTTGTTATGTCACCACTGGATGGGCAATCAATGTAACTTGCATTCTACGTAGTCTTACATGGCATTTGCTATTATCTGGCATCATTCCGCAGGTCGATCTTCAAAGGAAAAATAATGAACTTCAGAAATTTTTCAATGAAGCTATATCCTTAAAATCTAACACATGGAGAAACTCATAGAGCTTCAATGGAATCCAAGTTGGCTCTCCATTTAAGATCATCGACTTTAAATAAATGATTGGAAAGTAGTCAATCATGCCTCGCTTAGTGCCTTAGTGCCTTCATTTGCAACACCAAGAGACTGATAATATCAAAGAATGAATGGCGGCGCAAGGGAATATTTCCACATGCACATGAAGATTATAATAATCCAAGAAGAAACGTGATAATCATATCATCCTTTTAGAGCCAGGTTAAATGCACATCTCTACGCACAAGTTCAGCTATTTAGTCGATTCTAAGAAGAAAGTTTGCTTTCGAGATAAAAGAATCTTCCATTTGCAACATCAATTGACATTAAGTTTTAGCCATGCAAGCGGCAAATCTTTTCCCCAACAAACGGTCCTAATTAAAACTAATTTTTATAATCTGTTTTCCAACCTCAGGAGGTCAATGTAGATCATCGTGCAATTTCGCACGTAAGTGTTCATCATTTAACTGTTGTCACGTGAGGGTGGGCTACTCACGAGCAAAAATATTAAAAGCCACGATTTTAAGCTGAGTTGATGCACGATTTAATTTACTTCTTCATATGATAGTGTTCACGCATCTCTAACTACTTAATTAACACGACGATGGGACAACCTGTTTCCTTCGGATCTTAATCTGTGTTACATGGAGCCTGAACCGCGACGGCATTGAATATGAAGTATCCGGAAATACTGACTACAGGTACCCGAGTGAGAGAAGAAATCTCGCTTTAACTATGAAAACATTAAATGTGTCCGTTTCTAAAACCATCTCGCGGCAAATTGAATGTGTTCCACAAGGTCCTCCCACATTTAAGGCGAGAGATCTTTTTACAATGATAGTAGATTCTAGGTCATCAACTGGCCCAAATAATGTAATGTATAACATTATAATACAAGCTCCGCATTTTGCCGACTACATCATTACTCTGATATTGATAGCGATAGGCGTCTGACTCTGAAAATTACAGCAAGATTTTCTGAGCAGTCAAGTCCCTATGCTTTCATTGGGTTATCATTCTAAATTCATGATCAATAAAGCTCTGCAAAGGGCAAGTATAACTTACTGAACCTTGTAATTTAGCTATTCAGTTGCTTATTTGACATGAAATGCTTAAACTCTAGCATAGCCTACACATTTTTAACATTTTTACGGTAACTAAGTCAATCAATTTAAAAACAATTCTTAGTCCTTATCCCAACAGTGTTTCTGTGTGAAGTACGCCATATTGCACGTCCAAAAACCGTTCTTATTCCGGAAATAGAACGTGCCAACTGTTTCGAACTAAATTGAATTTCATTTTGCTGCTTCGCCTAGTTAAATGTTGCTGTTAGTTTGCTAGCTAAATTAAGTTATATACGTAACGGCACTTGGAAACATTTCTGCCGTGATACTGCACAGTGATTCAAGTATTATTAAGATTACGACACGCTGCCATGTTCGTAATGTTAACGTCTCTACGCTGAGTTTAAGACATGCAATCATGACTTTGCATATATGCTATATAAAGAAAGCAAAGCAGTAATGTAGCCGATTGCTCTGAGAAGACTGAGTATACAGAAGAAAGTTTCATTGTGATTCTGTAGTTGCTACAGTTCAGCTGAATCTTTTGACTGTCAATTTGAAATTTGCAACAGTTGGTCAGAAGGGTTAAAACACCAACTATCGATAATCAACTCTTCAAATGACAATATACTATAATTGCTTAAGCAACACTTTTAAAGGCTGTGAAAACTACCTCGCGTCTTAACGTTGAATCATTGAATGGCCGCATCGCAAACACGGGTCCCGGCAGTTGCTGCATTAGATTCAAAGTTATTTAATGCATTACATGATGGTCAATGGAAAAACATATTGCTGTCATGTCACCAGAAAGTTTGCCCTTAATTTATTAATTCATTATTCCTGATTTGTCAACTTATATACCAGATGATTAAGAAATTATTTTACAGCTCTAAAATTGGCTTCTATCGATGACCCCCGAGCAAGCTTACAGTCAGCAGGCGACGTTCGAACGGGTAGAAGGAATTAGTGATCTTTCCAACCAATTCCTACATTCATCGATCCGAAAGCGGATAAGAAAGACACTGTTGTGTTGAATTGTTATGAAAGTCAGTAGTTGTAAACTGGGATAAAATGTTTCAATCAAACATGGAACACACTAGCGCACAATCACACTTTTGAGAATCAGGTTTTGATGTCCTAATTGTTGGCATCACAATCCATATATATAACATTAGAATACAAGCTCCGCATTTTGCCGACTACATCATTACTCGGATATTGACAGCGATCAAGACGACTCTGACTCTGAAAATTACAGCAAGATTTTCTGAGCAGTCAGAGTCCTATGCTTTCATTCTGTCATCATTCTAAATTCATGATCTATATGATTGATATATAAGTTGATACAAAAATCTCAGGAGGATTCATGCTATACATTTAGCTAGCTTCTTAAAAAAATATCCCAAAACATTTGTAGGGGTCAACCGACTCCTGAATAGTCATTGAACGCTACTTTACTTGTACAACTGAATATTACCGAAAAATTCGGTGGTCTATGCTTTTACTCCCAAAAAATAAAATAATACTGATAATAAAAAAGCCTATAATTACTGTCCTTGTGCTCATGACCCAAAAAGTATTTGGTATTTTAGTGTGCAAAACACAGTCATTTAAATACAGAAGATAACTGACAGGAATTGACGAAGTCACACAACGAACGATGAAGTTTAACAGAGTCAGAAAGCGAGCAACAGTCGATATAATTACAACTGGAGCAAGCTCTCCATTGAATAATCTATAGCTATCAACATTGTACTCCTACATTCAATTCATGGCATTTCTTGTAACCACTAGCTAATGAGATGTTTTCACCACTGCAAAAATATCTGCAATCTAAATCGTGACTTCAAAAAAAGCTGTTTATTCGTTAGTAGGCGACTGCAGCTATAATCGTGCAAGAAAACAGCTAAGCAAGAATACCCCCCTCGCCTAGGTTTTTTCCCTCTCTTTCATAGACCTCCGGCTTTGTCTTGTACTGGAAGAAGAATCAAGCTTTCGATAATCGAAGAGCTAATCATATCCTAGAAATAAATACCTAAAAAATCTTCTCTAATTTCCATTCATTTATAAGCCTTATATGCAATTTTCATTTCAACGTCTCAGTCAAGTTCCGGGGGGGCCTTTATTGGAAATATCGCCCAAGTTTGAACTCTACACAAATCAAAACAAGTTGCTTTTTTTTGTCACGTACCTATCATTGTAAAACACATTTAATGACACCAATTCTTCAGTGCAGGTACAGACAATCCAAGGTTGGGAATTTCAGAAAATTAATTATGATTCGGATCATCATACGACTTGAAAAGCTGTAAAGAAAAAAAGAAGAACTGCGATACAAAAACATTTTTGTCACTGTTTCGTCTCGCTTTTTCTTTCAGAGCTTTGTAAATAACCCACTTGGCCTCGTTCACGTTTATGTCTCAGTATCAAAGCCGCAAGCTGTCATTCTGTGCCTGTATTTCTTACAAGACTTTGACCTATGTCAGCTGATTTGCGACCTGTTTTTCAGACTAAATTATAACAAAAACACCTACCAGTAAGAATATGCCAATCTCCATTAATGAAGCTCTCGTCGAGTCAATGGCCGGCAAACGGAGCAATTATTCAGCAACAACATTCCATCACAGAATGATTCCTAGGTTACTTTCGTTTTCAACTTTGACAAAACTTGATCTTTTTCTGGTTAATTAAAAAAAAAGGTTTGTAACCTAGTTACTTCGTCCATTTTTATTCCACAAAATTGTCAATCCATTTTGCTGTGTTTTGGACTCTAATAACGTACAGATGACGTCAAATGTAATAACAACAAAGAAGTACGCTACGAGCAGCAGGCGAGTAATGTGACTGTTGTTCTTACCACGTTTTGGCGTTTTCTGTGCGTTATCAGAGTACTGACCCACGCAGAGAAAAATGAAATCCATCTGTTTCATACAATAACCAAGACATTTGACCACATTTCGTGAGCGAGCGTGACGTTGACTGTCAGCCGACTCACACACTACACTGTACACACACACAATTGTAATCGATATCCTATTCTATATTCTATAAATTAGAGTGCATAATGTGAAAAAAAAAAAAATCACAAACACTATTATCAAAACTAACCTTTATTCCAGAAGGAATTTCTGACTCCAAAATATTACAGCATGTTTGCCTCTTCACTGCGATTTGTAATCGATTACTCGCGAGCATTACTGAAATTCTATCGGCGACATATTTGGACAACTATTTTCTCCCTTTTCACGTCACGACAAAGTTCTAGCTTTTTTAACCTGGTTGAGGTCACTTGCAAAGGTGTTTGTTCAATTTTTCATCGAACAGCTTTGCTTTCCTGCGAAAATTTGTCTATGTTGGTTCGGTAGCTACTGGGCAATGTGACCAGTTACCCTGCCTGGACTCTGGACTCTAATCACGTGCGCCGGTCACACCGCTCTAGATATAATCACAAACTCTGATGCACCGATCAAACGCGAGTTTGACACTGTTCATTATATAATTATGTATACGGAAACCCGGTTCACGCTCCTTCTGAAATATCAGAGCTATCCACTCGTTCTGACCAGACCCATTCTCCCCTGCATTCTCCCTATACCAGATTTTCGAGATTTTCAGCGCGGGTAATTTTCCGTGCAAAGATCTAAAACTCAATCAATAGTATACATATTTGACACATTTGATCGCTATTAATTCAGCAAGCCAGAAAGCAAAAGCAAACACATGACCGTACACATGCAGAAAGCTGAACTTTGATCGACTCTGAACAGGCGTCGAAGCACAGGCAGCTGAAGCTCACGTTATGAGAACGTGCATTGAGCGTTGTGTGAGAGGTTAGTAGGAACTTGAACGACCATTGCGTGAAAGCGATATATATTGCGTTACAAACGGCCTGTGAGACCGCTTTTTTAGGCTTTGTATGAGAGGTAAAATATATATCACTTTATCAACTTGCACTCACATAATTTAGAATTACAGTAAGAGGCCAAAGTCGGGGACTTACATGGTATGGGGTCAGTGGTGCCGAGAAATTAAAAATCAAGATGTGCTAGTCAAAAAGGTAAACAAAAATGCATGTAGAGATAATAAAAATCACCGAGGTATATTCAGTTGGTTGTGGTAGATAAGAGTGAGAAAGATGACGAAGATTTGGTATATGCATATAGCTGGATAATAATATGTGACAAAAAAGTGTAACAACAACAACAAAAGTGCGTTATACTCACGACTGGGGGAGGATGGAGAGAAGAAAAAAGAGTGTCATAAATTGATTGCAGATATTCCTTGAGTTTTTGTATATAATAAGAAAGAGAGAGACAGAGTAAAAGCGCCACTTATGGCGAGAGAGGGTTTCTATTCCAGATGAACGGAACCTGTACCCGAAAAGAAAGAGTATTTAAAATAATGGACTTGCAAGATTTCTTTTTGTCTATTGAGACGCTGGTGATTATTACGGTTGGGGTTCAATAGAGACTCGTAGACTAAGAACGTTAAATAACGGTAAACCCTAACATTTCTTTTGTTTTCGGGGTCCTTTCACCATTTTGGGCTTTCTTTGACACCACTGATAATCCCTTCCGTAAGACGAAACTGAAATATTACCAGTCGCTGCTGTCAGCTCTAATGAAGTTGTAAATCTGATTATGACGATCCAAACACAAAGTTTTTAACGCATGCGCTCTTGCTGGTCAAATAAAAAACTAGTTGATGAGATTTCATTCCCGACCCTTTTGGCCAGCGCAACGAATCAACCTTCGTGGCACTGGCCAAAAGGATCGCGGCTCTAGGGACGAGAATGCTGAGATTTTCCTATCGGCTGGCCGAAAAAAAGTTTGGTCAACTTGTCAGGTATCTTGCCACAGGGTCAGTCTCAAACATACCCTGAAGAAGAAATGCCATGCCTTTCGAAATATTGGAAAATATACATCCCTGACTGTGAAATCAGCCTTGCTCTTTTTTTAGATTATTTGGTCAACTTAACCCTATCTAGACTAGGCTGGTGGCGGAGGGAGGGTGCGGGGGGGGGGGGGGAGGGGGGGATTCTGCCCGCAGCGAGTTTGAACCTGAGCCATGAAATGTCAACACTTTTTCAGAAATTTATGTGACTAATGTTTGATGTGGTCAGTTAGTGTTCAGGGACTTTGATGTTATCATAGCAACCGATTCTTGAAAGGCCGTTTTGAAAGAAAATTGAAAATCCCTTTTTGAAGTGAAGAAAAGTTAGTTTTCTTATTGCAACTTCCTGTTTTTAACTCATATTAGTGTTCCTTTATGGTTTTTTATTGCTTTTCACTTAAGTTCTGCACTTTCATGAAGTTTGTGGGAAATCCAGAAATCCAAGATGGTGGATCCATGATGGACACCATTTTGGAATTATGACGTAATCAAAACGTCAGATGACGTCATCTCGTCCTGTTGTGGACCTAAAAGGAAACGTCTTTGAAAGTACTATCTATCCTCTAAGCCTCATTGTCATAGCGTTTATAGTTGCGAAGTTATGGGAGGAGGCATGCAATCCCCCCGGTCAGAAAAGAGAAGAAAAAGCCCGGTATAGATAGGGTAGAGGATGGCCATTTGCAATTATGATTGATTGATTGATTGATTTTTAATTCTCTTTTACAGACTTCTCTATTTTTCAACGCTTTAACGTTGATGCGAAAAGGCACACGAGGTTGAGATGTTCTCCTTTAAAGAGTTATTTGATTGTAACTGGAAGATGGACGAAGACACTACTGAAAATAACCAGCACTACCCATTAATGTTTACAAGTCGGACGCCTGTGAAGCAAGAGAAAGGAGAGTCATTCTCCCATGCGTTCTGTCATCACACCGCTCCATTGCCACAGTATCCCGGCCCCTATACAGACCCTCTGGGCTCTATAAAAATAACCAATGTCTGCGGAGCCCTACCTAAAGATTTCTGTGGAGGACCCAGTGATAACCAGACTTATAGCCACTTTGTTCAACTGCGACCAATGACAGAGGTTGGTACTAGGACCATATATGATGAACACATTTTCAGTTCAATGTACGCGGTAGAGATAAGAGTGAAAATCCATTACAAGTGCTCATGTAGATTTCAATGAAATCACTAGGAAGAAGATCTTGAGATGATAATGGAGTGCTCCATTTGTTGGTTTAATTTCTCCTTCTTTTACAGCTACCATTGCATTATAGATTTCTTCGTCCAAAGTATCATTACCGTTAATTTAGGAATGCAGACGTTACTTCCCCGGGCACTATCTTACCTCCGTGCGATGCATCCGGTGTCTATCCAAACGCATGAAAATAGTTCTCCTTATCTGATTAATGGATTGCTTGCTTGATTGATTGATTGATTGATTGATTGATTGTTTGATTAGCTGACTACAGTTTGGCTGATTGACTGATTGACTGATCGATTAACTAGGTGGCCATCATTTTAGTGAATTTGTGGGTTTGTTAAATTAGCCATTAAATGTTTGCTTGATTGATTGATTGATTGATTGATTGATTGATTGATTAATTGATCGATTGATTGATTCAGTTAATAGATTGGTTAGCTTTTTCAGTAACACTCCCAAGGCATTCTCCTAAGTTCCATTCAGAAATAGATACTGTTCAATTTCTAAGAATACAATCATTCTCTTCGACATGTTTTGATGGGCTTCTGCCATCTGTTTAATGCAGTTAAATAAAACATGATGTCAACAGCCTAACAAAAAAACGACAAAAAGATAAAATGAAAAAACATGTCTGACAGAATTAAGTACTATGGTTGTCTTTTTATTGAAAAACTACTGTCTACCTTGTACTGCTTATAATATAATCAAAGGAAGTATAATTTTATCTATTGAAGCTAATGTAATTTTTCACGAATAACACTCATCGATAACGGAGAAACGTTACAAGAATGTGAATTTAAGGCAAGAAAACTATGCATATGGACGATTTTATCAAAGAATAAAATTGGCTGGTTTGACCTGTCTGATTATAATTTAATTACAATTCAGTTATAATTGAACTGTATCAAGAGTACGGAAGAAGAGTCTAGACTAATCAATCAATCAATCAATGAGTCGATTGATCTGGTACAACCTATTTAACTTTATGGTTGCCTGTGCAGGAGATCGTATCCAAAGATGAAGATGATCCAGCAAGTCAGGTGACTTATAAAGCCACATTGCCTCTGTACCACTTAAGTAGCCGGATGCAAACCGCAAGATTCCAGATGCAAGGTATCGAAAACAATGCAGCACAGGCGGTCTACCAACCCGTATATAATTACAGTGGTGGTTACCGTCCACAGCGACCCCAACATGATCCTCAGCAATTGATTCACGTTCCAATCAGTAACGCTGATGCCAATACTTACAGCTGTCCTGCTAGGTGCCCCTGTGTTTGCCATGTGCCATCTGCAAACGTTTCTTCCAACTTAGGAGTCTTTGATGAGGATAACCAGCGTCCCTGTGTCATTATGGCGCCCGTGAACCATGGGAATGAAGCCCCTTCTATTGCGACTCATGTCCCTTTACAGGTAAAGGAGCATAGATAATTTCTTGTTAAAAGTTCCAATGAAATAAAACCAATGGAAAAAAGAGAAGAAACGCTTGTAAGGACAAAGTATTATATATTGTATATAAATATTGGATATTTTATTATACTACAATATACAATATTTCACCCTCAAAAATGGTTGAGTGAAATCAGAGGGCAAAACAATTAAACCTCCAATTGTTTCAGTTGTTTTTGTTGTTGTTGTTGTTATTGTTTACTTTCGAAAATCCGATGTCCACGTAATAAGAAAGACTAACAAAGGCTCTCCAATAGCGTCCATTCAATGGTCACGCTTAATGTCCTTTCTTTATAAGTGAACAATAAGCAAGGGGCTGCAAACGAAAACGCTGCAAGTATACGCAGGATCTGTAAAAGATCTAATCAGCCAAAAATATAAATGACTCAAATTTCTGCAAGGTTGATCGGACTGCATTGAAAACTGAAGGAAAGTTTATCAATTCCCATTTAACTCATTGCGACAGCGACATGATGTTTCAGTTCTTTTGTTCGTTGTTCGTAGTCACGCGCTATGACGTGGACGGATCTCTGAATTTGGGCCCATCCGAAATCACTACCACGTCCATTTGGTAGACCACTTGACGCGCGTTAGTTGATCTACTTTTTGCTGTGCTACACCGTGCTGACGAGAGCCAACCAGCTCGAAACAGCCGTCCACGGTTGCCGCATTCCGTTGAATCTCGGTTTGGTCTCTATCATGTCGCTGTCGTCTTAAGTTTTCTAAGCAGTCCGATCAGCCTTGCAGGAATTTGAGTCTTTTCTTTATGCCCAGATCAAGCAAAGGTAGAAAACATTGGCTGCCTCAAATGTGAACTAAAGGAGTGACAGGATAATGGTAACAGTGCTAACTTAACGATATTGTAAAAACGTTATGTTCAATAGATTGGTGGCCGCCTTTTCAAGCCCTCGGGAATCTTCATGGAGCGGAGAATTAACCAAATGGTAAGTTACTGCAAAACTAAGGGTTCTCTCTGGCCCCCACCAGGTGAGCCTGGGGGAGCTACGAAAAGCAACCCTGCCAATGATGGACTAACATCCCATTCAAGGGGAAGTATCGTTATCCTCTAACTCTCCAGAAGCCAACTTTTACCGCTGGTTACGCCGGTTGCGTAGTCCCAGCGTGATTTTCCCTCCATCTTATTGTTTTGTTTCTTTTGTTAAGTTACCTTAAGTAATAATGATGACGATGATGATGATGATGATGATGATGATGATGATAGCGAAACAATAAACAAACAACAGAAACAATGGACTATCCATAGTCCTGAAACAATGCAGCTGCGTGATATACAGGTCCAACGAAATTGGAAGCAGCTGTAAAGAGCTGCGTAACCTATCTTAAAATCGCGCCATTTTCTCAACCCATGAGAAGCAAAACCAAAACCGATCGTGATCTTCTCGCGCCCGTTTTCCCATCCTTGGCGCCAGTTACACGCTTTTGTTTTTTTTTTTTTTTTGGTTCGTCGCGTTGTAAGTTCTGACAGGGCAGAGTAATTGCTTTGGCTTTGGTTTTACGATACTCAACTGAAAACTGCTCAGTACTTGATAGTTCTTATCAATTTGTGCTCTTTGCTACAGAACGAAGATGATCCAGACTCTGACGATTCTGACGGAGAAGAAAAATATTTTCGAAAGGCCATGAATGGGAAGCTTGCCCGATTTAAGCTCGCTAAAGAAGACTGGGATAGAATTCCACTCAGTACGTTTCCCAGCGGTGGGCGATTGCTGGGTGGAGACTGGACCCGAATCTTCTCCATCAAAGTGAAGAATAGTAACCCATGGTGCAGTTTGCGCTTCAAGAACAACCACGTGAGATCGGCTAATTCTCGTAAGATTCATTCTGCACCTTTTTTCAGAGGGGCTGGTGAGTGCAAGCGTCCTGAATGTGACGTTAAAATGGTATTTGTCATTCATGAAGAGAGAGGAAAGTACGTGGACGTCAAGTACATCGGAAATATTTGTCACAAAGTTAAAAACTAGTCTGATGTCAGGAATGAACTGACGTCACTGAAGATAAGAAAAGAGCAAGCGAGAGTTGTTGACAAATCTAGAATTGCCAAAGTGATCATGAACCGTAATCAGAAACTTTGACTTTTTATGTTTTTCAATTTGTTATCAGTTCAATTAACTGAAGCTCTTTTTAGGACAAAAAACTTGATTTAAACTCATTATTTGAGACCAAAATTTTGAGGCCATAAAGCAAGAAAACGGTAAGTACCTTTAGATTGTTAAGGAGAAAAATATGGCAATCCAAATAATTATAGCCGAGAAGCCGGCAAACTGGTCCACATTTTACTAAGACATATGATGATAATAGAATATTGCAATATAGAGAAAGTAAAGAACGTGAAAGCAAGATGATTTAATTTATGAATCCCTTCATTGTTACCAGTTGTAATTTTTCATACAGAAATATTTGTTCAGATGATACATAACTCAGGATACGTTACTGTCCATAAATGTTTTTCTTGGTTTCTTGCTTGTTTTTGTTGTTGTTGTTGTTGTTTCTTTAAGATGTTTGGATACAGATTTTGAAGGACAATTCCGAAAGTCAAAGCTTTGAATTTAATTATGGTGATTTTGGCAATACCTATGTCAAAGCAGTATACAAAAACAACTACAGCAACAACGGCTGGATTTTATTGTTGAAATACATAAGTAGCTCCTACCACGTGACCTGTATTTCGTGCAATTACTGACTCACAATGACAAATTAAAATCCTCATAAATCTTGTTACGACTGAAAACATTTATGTATTAACTAACTTAATCTTCTATGTTAGCCGTGGTGATTTGAGAATACTCTTTAAATAAACTATTTCATGCATTTTTTAGTACAACTTTAGTCCCTTGTATATACATATTCATTTGCTTTCCATGTTTATCCTTCGGTGAGAATGATAATTGATAATAATAATGGTACTGGAATCAGTGATGGATCCAGACTTTCAGGCTAGTAGGGAGCCCGTTCTCGAGTGCTTGACCCGCTCATCGTTTCGACCCCGGGGACTGGATGATCCACGGGGCCCCCTCATAGATCCACCACTGCTGATAAAGAGAACGAGAACGAGAACGAGAATAGGTGTGAAAATGATAAACAGTCTTAAAATTACTCCCTTTCTGCGGACAATAGTGCGTGTAAAAACCTACCTTTGGTTGGCTATGCTATTGTTCTACCTGCAGTTTATACCTTTTGTTTGCTTTGTTTAACGTCAACTTGTGAGTCTGGCAGATTATTAAACGAAGGATGATCCCTTTTCCTTAACCAGATGAGATAGCATCATTAAATTATGTACACATTTTATGTAGTAGTAACTTGGCCTCCAGAACAAGCCATAAAAACTATATACACATGGATGCATTCTTACCGTCGGATATGCGTTAGCTTTGACTTCCTGATATTTTGTATCACTTGTTTCAGTCGAAAGACCAATATGAACATTTCTGCAATGTCCCCGTTCTATAGGTAATTAAAGGCGTGTGCCTACTTTTGTCACTGCGCATACGTTCTGCGCATCTCGAGATGGGCAGGAAATCTTCAATTTTGAAAATGCTATGCATTGTTATTTATTTTATAGCTTTTATAATTATTGTTGCTTAATTACTTCCGTTAAATACATGATAAGCCCACATATTATTTTTGAAATCCAATAGCTCTTGCTAAGATCTGGTTTCCCCGCATAATCATAAACTATGCAACGTTCCTTGGTATTAAGAGGCACCGTCCTTAAATCGTTAATAAAAGTTAATTCGTAAGCCATGTTACAGCCTACTGTCTTCCTTTACATCATCACTAAAATTCTTCGCAGTATCAGGTTGTGTCTTCACAGGTTCAAGTGATACAGGCTCGGTTATAGAGATAGAGGCAGCAAGTTCTTCGACATTCGTATACAGGCTCGCCTCGTACTTGGACATGTCCAGATCGACATAATGCTGAAAAAGAGAACATTGCCTTTTTATTCAGGTTGAAATTGCTTCTGATGTTTTAAATCAGTCTGCAGAAAAAAAAAAAACAGACTTTCGTCAGTTTTTCTAGCCCAGGAGGTGTATTTGGCCAAAAGTTCACAAACCAGTTATAGCATTGTTATAATTATTGACCTTGGATAGTGACAGGTCATAAGCTCCTGATAGTGATGATTAAGGTTACGTTTAAGAGTTCAACTGCAACAGTCACCTGACATAATGAGTAACAGAATCCGCCACCATCTTGGATCAACCATCCAACATTTTCTGAGTGTCAAATGACTTTATTGAGAGACTCAAAAGTAGTCATAAGTTATGAAGGAATTGTCAGCATGGCCTAATTGTGGAATATTCAATGCAGGGGTGATAACCTACCTCGTCCTGCAGGTTTTCTGTTGTTATTTCATGAAGGCGGTCAAATGTGGGGCGACCGTTTGGATCTTCACACCAGCAGTCCAACATTATTTGGTAACTATTGATTGACAAGTTGAGATGCACGTTATTTTGACTCTCTCAAGTTCTTCAACCCTTTACCTTCACTTATTTTACCAGGGGCAAGAATTAAATATCCTTACAAACAAACAAAGACAAAAATAATGAAGATAAGGACAACTGGGATTCAAGGAGATTGCTCTGTGTGGGCGATTTCTTGCCACTGTACCTTTTTTTATAGTAAGTTGTTATTCTTTCTGTCTCTCTCCGAAAGAAGAATGAAAAGTAATTTATTGCAACAGACTCTAAAAATTAGATCTTTTTCCACATTTTCAACACTATTATACATTCCTAGAAGCCGAGTTATTATCTTCTTCGACGGTTTCCAATCTTAATGGGAACTAGCTCTCAAGAAAAATATAAATTTCCTCCAGAGTACTGTTGACTTACAGTTCATCGCTGACATGTTCTGGTTGACTCATGCGATACTTGTTCACCTTTAGTTCATACACAACTTTCCACTCATTCCAACCAGGGTAGGGTACACCACCTATATTTTAAGGGTAAAAAAGAAAAAAGAGAAAAGAGAAAGAGAAAAAAAGAGCTTTACAACCTACTAGATTTTTTGTTGGAACAATTTAAAACTCTTAGTATGGAGCTCGAGGACGGAGCAAGTCGAGTAACGGATATTCCGAGGAATCTAAAGATAGCTTACAGTTGATTTTGGCTGTCTGTTATTAAAAAAAAGGAAATAACTACTGTTTCAACCCAGGTTTATCGTGTGTGACATTATCTCACAGCTGTTGAGTTAACTTACCCAAGGTAAAGATCTCGTACAGAACAACTCCGTAAGACCATCTGGTGGAACAATAAAATACAACAGATCGTGGTTAGCTTTCGAATTCTTTATGACATATCTTGAAGCCCAATTTCAATTTATTAATTCAATCTTTTAATTTAATTTACTTCCTTACTGAACCTTCTCTCGAGTAGCAGTTCTATCCGCCAGTTCTATTCCAATTATACGAGGACGAGGAATTCGCCACCCTACTGCCTCAAACTATATCAGTTTTCCCAGAACGCAAAGGCAGGTGAATCCCACTGTAGTTTTCACTTTCCACTTCCAGACGTAGCCTGACTCAGACAACCATATACCCAGATTGATTCGTCTCGTGCAGAACATTAATCAGCATCTTACGTTAAGGTGCACAAGAGCTGTACACGGCAATAACTCACACTTGATCATGAATAGCCACAATTAAAAATGAGCATCTTCCGTTAACGGGACACTGTCACGAAGATTTTGGTGTGGTTTGGTCAAAACTTCTCACATTTTTTATCAAGAACTTCTTCTCTTACATGAAATTGTTCTCAGAGCACCGGGAGGAAAATATGAAACGATTTCTCCGAGAGAGAATAAATTATAATCATGTTTTTTAGCATTTTTTCCAAAATATAGATGAGGAACCTGAAAACAATGGCCAATCTTTTCCATCCTAGCCATCCGCAGTCAGAGATGAATAATACTAGTTCCTGTGCACTGAACCGTTTTTTTAATTGGCTATTTAAATGGACACTAAAAACGCTGACACTGCACCTTTAAGAAGGTATTAGGTCGATTAAAAGAAAGTAACAACGAATTACTTGTTACTAAAAAGTTTAAGTGAAGTTTTAGATCTATTTCACCGATGTACTTACACGTCACTTTTTTCGGATACCCTCACATCTTTATCAGGTGTGTCATTAAACAGGTGCTCAGGGGCGGTCCACTTGATTGGTAGGCGGCCCTGCAGCGATAACAAAGAAAACACCAAAGCTACTTGTGAAACCTTTGACAGAAGCAAATTCTCCTGTATCTCTATCACTATGATAACTTCCACGTCGGATGGCTTAACGTGTGGTTATTCAAATCAGGGGTTGGTTTGATAATTGTACCTTACAAACTGGGCTGTTGGTTTGACATCAAGAATTCTAAAACGAGTACAACCTTTATCTTTAGAGACTAAATTCTGACATTTTCTTTGACTCGTTGTTTGCATGAGCGCGTGAGAACAAGGGTCAAGATTGTTATTTACCAAGTAAAATCGCTTATTTTGCATGGTAAAGGGGAAGGAATCTATTCAAAATCAATTATTACCTCCAATGTTTCTGAATTTGTTTTTACCAAGTAGCCAAGTGCATAATTATGGCACCAGAACAGCCAGCCACTCTCGATCGTATTCTTGTCGCACAAATCTTTAAAGCAATTTACAGTCCTTTACCAAGGTTCCAAAATCTGGACCTCTTTCCCAATATCAATTACTTCTTCATATAGTTTTTTCATCTTTAAGGGGGGGGGGGGGGGGGGGAGCACCATATTTTCTATTTATTAATGACAGCCGAGGGTGCCCTCTCTTATAAGCCTGGTGGTTGCTTGAGGTCTCCTCGCCATTATCGTAAATTGAATGATTTCTTCTTTTTTCATAAGGCAAATGAATGATGATAATGATTCTATAATTTAAAACCTGGGTTTTATGGGCCACAGCAAAGGAATATATTCCTTTCTTGGTCATTTCCAGGTTACACTAGCTTTCATGTTTACAGTTATTACCAATCTTCGCCCACGATAAATAAAACACTTTTGGAGCATTGCATAGTCCATTTTTAGCCAGGAAAGGTGCCTTGGGTGTGTTGCGTTAATCTCACCTTTCGTACCGCAGTGCAGTAAAGATATTGATATTTATCTCTGATAAGAGCCAGTCCAAAGTCTGTTATTTTGCATATTCTGCCCTCCCCTACGAGAACATTGCGGGCGGCCAGATCACGGTGAAGAATCTAGACGTGGTAACAAATTAAATGAGATGTAGCTTAGAAAAAACCAATATGATATCTTTCATGATCAAAGCTTGAATTTAAAAGTTACAAACAATTTTAAGCATCTCAATCTTGGAATTAAAGCATTAGTAAGGAAAAGTAGTTAATAGAATAAGACACCGATAGAAAAGAAAGCTCAAAGAAATGTGTACAGACGTGAAGCTGTTTATTTTGCAGCGTATCTATGCCCTTCCTTGCACTAAAAATGATTAGATAAATAAAAAATAATTAAAAAAGAATATACAGGAATGTGTACCTTTTTGGATGCCAGAAAACTCATGCCGGAAGCTATCTGCTGGGCAAACGAGAGAAGATCATATGACGTCACTTCCTGTTGCCAATTTTCTGGGCAGTTATAGTACTTGTCCTCCATTCCACGGCTTTTCCTGAGGTAGCCAAGCAAATCCCCGTATGGTGCATACTCCAGAATTAACATCATGGGAGCTGCATATTTTCATCACGAAAAATTAAAGACTTTGATTATTAGATAATTCTTAGAATAACAGCTTGTACAATCCATGTTAGGAATTGAAAGTACGACAGGTCTTGTTAAATACACTGGAGATGTTATGAACAGAAGTTTGGGGACAAAGTATCTGCATAGTATTTACATTATATTTTGAAAGGCTTAAGAGTGTTTTCAAAGTCTTCGCGGGCAGGACCCCTTCCCCAGTCTAGATAGGGTTGAAACAACTGACTGAATAGATACACGACTGCTCAAACATATGACCATATATTTTAATAAGGTTGCTGAATAATTCGGATACACCAAAGTAAGCTTCATCAGGGGCTACTAAAGCTAAGATCAGTCAGCCCCTTACTAACTTTATTGTCCGTTCTCAGAATAAATGACTTGTCTTACCAGATGTCGACACGCATCCTAGGAAATTGACAATGTTCGGGTGTCTATCTCCATCTAATGATTTCCCCAACTCGATTTCTTGGGCCAACGATTCCTTTTCTGAGTCAGAACTGTTGCCTAAATTAAAAAAGCATTTTTTAATTAATGCAATAATGGGTCCAAGGCTAATTCAATCCTAAACTTTAGTTCACAAAATAGAAAGCAATGACACCAGGTGATTCTTTTTTTTTTTTTTTTTTTTGTTTGTTTGTTTGTTTTGTTTTGTTTTGTTTTTTGTTTGTTTTTGTTTTGTTTTTCAAGGAGAGCGACATTGGAGAATAATGGATCCAAAGTATTGGTACCCGAAACTGGACTCTAAAGTTTACTTAATTAGCAAACTTTTCTTCCCATAGAGATCTCATTTATGGCACATGCCTGCTAAGGGAACTGAAATTATAATAAAAACGAATTGATGCAACAAAATGTTGTTCCAGCTCAAGGACAGAATTTAAAACTTCCATTAAAGTGGCAAGCTAGTGCGTGACGGGCTAGCTTCATTCACAAAAAACAACAACAACAACAACAACAACAACAAAACAGATATTTAAGGGTGCTTTCGATTGACGCTATTTCGGAATAGAAATACATACAATGATGACAAGAAATCCCTTGGGAGGGGGGGGGGGGGGGCTTTTGGAGTTACTGGAATACAAAATGGTTCTTAAATTATCATGTGTCAGCGAAAGATTGCACAAAATGTCTTCCCAAATTCACTTATAAAAAGAGAGAATCTAAGAGCTATTCCACGTATTCTTATCTCGGAATACGGTCAATCGAACGCAACCTAAGTTCAATTAAGTCTTACGTTTTAGTTTCTTAACAGCCACTGTTATTTCGCCGGGAATTCCTTTTAATCCACCGACCACAGCTTTCCACACTTCACCGAATGATCCGCTCCCGACAACGCTTTGTAGATCTATTTTTTTCGACGCAATTTCCCAGCAAGAGGAGGTCACTGAAAGGTATCTTGTGTCTGTATCCTTTCCTTCTCTAGAACAGACAACACGCAAAAGCAACAGTTTACTAAACAAACTATATACTCCCGCAGATGATTAGATTGCGCTTTAAATTATAATTTTTTTTTTCAAAAGACGTTTGCTCGAAAAGAAGTATTTATTCCATAGAGTACCGTGTGGCGCATGCTAATTTGATTTACTCATGATCAACAAATTCGAGTTGCGCGTGACACGGCTGGATCGTAATAATCACATTTTGTTTTGTTTTCTTGGAGGTATGTAATATTTTCTTTAGCATTTATTCAATAGGACCTTTTCACTATAGCGAAATTTTACTACAACTTCTAGAATCCTTCTGGGTTTTGTTTTCTCATGCTTATTAGAGTTATTGTTCTTTGCTGTCCACTGGAATTACAAAATTTGAATTTGAATAGGAAAACGAAATGAATTCTGGTAGTTGTAGTAAAATGACGCCATCGTGAAAATGGCCTATTGAGTAAAGTTTAGATGTGATGTGAATGAACAACCTCAAAAACATTGTGTGGTGCTGGTGCTGGACATTAAAATTCAGCTTTGCAATGCATGAGGCCTATAGGACACAAACAAAGGGAATTGAACAATCCTGTTTATTCATTTCTGTTGTTCGGGTTGAACTCGATTTCAGGTTGAATTTTAGCATTTCGAAAGGAGCCTATAGCTCAAATGGAAAGGAGGAATTTAGCATACAATCAAAACAACTGAGTGTTTTCTTATATTTGTGATACAACATCTAAGGAATAGCCCTCGCTTTTCTCTCAGCATGGTGCTGTATAAGCGTCTCGTGGGTAAAGGTCTAAGAATGATTTTCGCAAGAAGCGTAAAACTAAAAGAAGGCGAGCCTCGTGGTTTCGTTTGAACTGACAAAGCCTTAATTAGCCCTGGATACTGAAGGTACGTTCTTGTAGCCGTATTTGTATTTTGTATGCAAAGATCACTAATTAAGGGACATATATTAAGTGCGCGTACGTTGTACATTGTCAGCGATCTGATGGCGGAACGGTCTTATGGATGATATTAATAAGCTTTTGAAGTGTTTATTGTTACTTACTTATTTATCTATTTATTTCTTTATTTACTTATTTAATCATTAATTTTTTTTTATTTTACGTTTCCAGTGCGAGATTTTCTGCCATTCCAGATGTAGCGCCGTTTCCTTGTGCTAGGAAATAAAATTCGAAAAAAAAAAAATCACAATTCAGTATTAATAATAAACTAAGTAAGCCAATGAACTAGATCTATTATATCTAACTAAAGTTTAAATAGAGGAAAGTCAGTCTCAGTTATTTACGTAACTAAAGCGGATGCGAAAAGAAAGCCTGAAAAAAAAAAAAAAAAAAAAAAAAAACAAGGTTTTAACGAGATGCCAACCCTGCTTAATTAAGTTGCGTACTAGATACCTGCCATGCTCTTTCTTCTGTTTACCCTTTTACCCGGACTTTAAATATATGTATCATATATTCGCATTCATCTACCTAAAGCGGTACTCTAAATCATGTGGAAGTGCATGTAAATCCTAATTAAAACTGGAAGAGGATGTTGCCTTAACCTATTTGTACCTCTCTGTAATTAAAATTGATGGTTTGCTTCAGTGATGAGGGCTTTTTACTAAACGAGCAAAAATGACAATGATAACCATCATCATCATCATCATCATCATCATCATACTAATTGTTATTAACATAGACTTCATTACAGTTACCCAGGTACCTGTTGAGGTCCTAGTTTGAAAATGGTTGACGGGAAACCTAACCTGTACTCTCTGGGAATAAAGGTAAATTGAACCTCCCCCAAAGAAACAAGATCTTGATACATCTTAGGGATTTTACTCAAATTTTTTTACAAGAAACCAATATCTTTTTTTTCACATGGCTATGGAGGTAAAATGTTCCCGACAAAAATCTGCAATTGTATGGTGTCAACGTTTGCGAAAGGCTCCATTTTTACTGTCCAGACATTTGATAGGCCTTCGTTTTCAAATGTCTACTCTGAATTGCGTCTTCAAATGGACGCGTTTTCGATGAAAACGATGAAAGATTTTAGATTGAAATAATGTAGACGCAATTCCCTGAAAATGTATCGAGGTGTATGGAGAGTCAAACCAAAACACGTTATTGTAGACGGGGCCTATTTGTCGGATTCTCCGAGGAGATGATAGACAACTACTCGTGCTTATTAATTTCGGGTTAAATATATTTTGTCTGGGGTGTACCTGCAACTCGCCTTTTGTATTTAACCAAGAAAATTACAATGCTCAGGAAAAACATGACGGATACAACAGTCAATGATGCCAGCAAAGCCGTGTAATTTCTGTTCTCAGGTGGAGGATCTGAAAATAAATGAAATATTGCTATAGTTACCTTATAAGATTAATTAGCCTGGTTACCACCATTATTAGTTTTACATTTTGAATGAATGAATGAATGAATGAATGAATGAATGAATGAATGAATGAATGAATGAATGAATGAATGAATGAATGAATGAATGAATGAATGAATGAATGAATGAATGAATGAACGAATGATATTTTATTTCAATAGGGTGCGCAATTACAGTCAACACTGTACTCTCCCTTATGGCCCTACAAGTTACAACAACATTACTAAAGAACTAGAATACTAAGGTACTTAAAAACTTAAACACAAAAATACTAAAATGCTAAAATATTGAATACTGAAGTACTAAAGTATACTAGAATAGTGAGAAATGCAAGGCACCGAAAGAGTCACGAAAGTCTGCTCAATGTCAAAAACCCTTCCCGTGAAGTTCTTTAAAATTGCCTTTTTCTACTTTCTAGCAAATCAATAGTAAATTATAGAAAAATAGAGCTGTTTTGTTTGATTTTTGGACGAAACGTCTATCAAAGAGAGGTATATGTCACAGAAAGCCTATTCATGGGGGGTAGGCGCTTAAAAAACTATTTGAAACAGGCGTACATTAGAACGTTGATTGCTGTTAACAGGATAATTTATATCCATGGCCAGCCCACACCACCTCTAATCAAAGGCCTTGTGAGGCAAATCATGAAGTAGAACTTCTTTTGTTTTTGTCTTTGTTTTGTTTTGTTTCAGTTTTTATCGAAGTAAAATTTAGTAGGTGTAGGGGACTGGTTCCATCATTCACAATGCAACTCTTGGTGATTAATGTTTAATGGAAAGATATCAGGTTGGTAATCGGAAGGTAAAAGGATCGATTCAATACATTGTCTCGAGAATACCCAACGTATCAGAATAATATAACAAGATTGGTTGTTAGTTACCCCTGACATTTAGGTTATAGGTGTCGGCCTCCGAACGAACGGACGATGAAGAATTCCAGAACCATGCTTCACAATTGTACAATCCCTTGTCCTTAAGAGATACTTTATCAATTCTATGATGGAAAGGCCGAAAAGACTTATGTGAATTGATATCAACTGTGAAGTTCGCTTTCTGAAGAACCTCCTGTGTTTTATTTCTGATCCACTTGGCAATGACGAACGTAGCGTAGAACGGCACGGATACTGCCCGGGGGGGGGGGGGGGTACTCCTCGGAATTCTTGGTGGGGGTGTGCCGCCCGGGTCTTCAAATCCCGACCCTATTTCAGACCTAAACATGGCACTTTCCACACTTTTCAGACCTGACCTCTAAAATTCATACCCATTTTCAGACCTGATAATTATGCATCAGTGCCGAACGGAAGTTGACGGAAGGAGTAAAAGTAAGCTGGAATGACATAGTTTATCTATTTCTTTTTCTCGCTATCAGTTAGTCGTTCCAATTACGTACTGAGAAGAAAAATATGTATGTAAGCTTTCGTAAATGTTCCCGGCCCCAAAAACCCGACCCGATTTCAGACCGTAATTGTCAAAATCTATACCCGTTTTCAGACCAAAACGGCCCAAAAACCATACCCTTTGGGGCGGCACATACCTATATACCTTATATAGGGGAGTACCCCCCCCGGGGGATACTGCAACCTTGCAATACAAGTCCACTCTGTCATCAATGTCAAACTTGACATTTTTCATTGTCGATATATATACCAATGTTTCATTTTCTGACGGCGCTGTGGTAGTCTTGGTTTGAACTAGAACAAACAAAGAGTGCATGGCGTTAAGCCGCCGTTACACGTTGAAACTTTTAGCTGAAACTTGTGTGCAACGGCGAAAGAGATCAGTTTCACGAAGTGGTGTTACACGGTGAAACTCTTGTTTTTTCACCACTGAGACCGTTGCAAGCCGTTGCAGAAGTAGAAAGCGGTTCTACTTTTCGTGAAACTTGTCTCGCAACGGAAGTTCGAAAAAGTTTCACGAAACCGACCATGTTACACGGCGCAACGCCTGCTGAAACTTATTTCGCAGCGCCGTTGCACACAAGCTTCAGCTAAAAGTTTCAACGTGTAACGGCGGCTTTATTTTATATTACGTTCGTTTCTTTTATGCTTCTTTAGTAAAAAAGCCTAGCCAATTTAGTCATTAAGAGCGCGTTTATACTAATAGCAGTCGATTGCAACCGAATCGAATGTTAAACCTAGTAGGTATGGTTAGTTTGGGGGCCAGTTCCTTAGCACTGGGGTCATCACTTTAATTTCATCACCATTACTGACACCGTCATCATTGCCATCCTTCTCCTCCTCCTTCTCCTCATCGTCATCATCATCATTATCATCATCGTGATAATCAAACAATCAACATCATCATAATCACTATGACCCGAGCCGATGCAACAACTCCCTGAAGGTATCATGAAATTGGTACCGTTTCTGCCAAATTTCTTGCGTCACGTTGGCGGAGATTGTACGTTTGTTTTCGGACGTTCACGTCTTTGAAGACACCACGTGCTCTAACAAAAGGGTACAGTGATTATGAACCCAAGTAAAATTGCCTTTCTCAAGTAAAGTTCCTTAGACGTAAAGTTCTACAGGCACAGGCTTGGCAACAACTTTACATGAAAGGCGTCCAAGAATACTAATATTAAGGCTTGATATAGATGTAAGAACTTGAACGCAGCATAGAACTTTAATTGATGTGTACAATATTTTCAACTGAAAATTAATGAAGATAGCTAAAAGAAAGGAGAGCTAGTGGATATAGTACCAAATTTGCAACTGAGTTACCTGTATTACTGCTGCTAAAATCCATGCATTCTGGACAGGTATCTACAGAATGTTACGAATAAATATTAGTAGCCGTTAACTTGAGAGAGCTATCAATACCAATGACGTCTACAAAACGCTAGACTGTTTAAGGTTACCTTATACCTTCATAGGTGTCTTCAGAGGTGTCTCGCGTCCAAGCGATGTAGCGCGTCCGATTTAAACTGTAGAGACCTGCACCCTTATATCAAATTAAAGCTTATAGAGCTGGCTATCAAACTAAACAAAGAATTTTGAAATAAAATGAATTGCCGATTTTTTAACGCTGTTGTCTCGAATCAATTTTTTGACTTGGAGGAGCCACTACAAAGAGCTAAAACTCTAAGGGAATTTGTTCGTTTGGCTTCAAATTTGGACTGTAGCTAGTTTAACATATAAAGAACAAAAACGTGTCTGTGAATTTTTTCTTTCGAAATATTTTTTCTCCGAGAGCGATTTTTGTACGATCACTCCACATTTTTTTCATCCTGTTTCGGAAATGTTCTATAACTTTTCATTGCGATTGAATATGGCAAAGCGCAAACACGTTTTTTTAGCGCTTTGGGTCCGGAAACTGAGGAGCAAATTAAGTTAGCGAAAAACAAAATTCGCTTTGACTTGTAGCTTTAAAAAGGTGATTCGGGCGCTCGCATTTAGAGGTCGTGAAAAATTCGACAATTTATTTTAGTTCAATATTCTTGGTATAGTTTGATAGCCAGCTCTATAAGTTTTAATTTGATATAGGGGTTTAGCTATCTACAGTTTAAACTGGACGCGCTACATCGCTCGGACGCGAGACACCTCTGAAGGTATAGGTTAACCTTAAAGACTCTTATTTCCCCATGTGATTGTCTAGATCGCATGTCTCGATCAAATTGCCACCATAGTGGTTTGTAATGGCGAATGCAATCCTGGGGCCAAAACCACCGAGGCTGGGGGAAGGGGGTGTAAAGCTTCTAGCCCCTCTCTTTACACTTCCTCGGTAGTTTTGGGGCTCTCCCTAGTTTGCGGTGGTC